>NW_027466931.1:1215000-1222500 GCF_046128005.1 Genypterus blacodes
GACACGACATTCCTGTGCACCCCCGCCAGCAAATAGCTTATACAACTAGGGGTTGTAGTAATGTCCCAATGGCAACCATCGGCCCACCAATCCGCAGCTTTCTGACAGCAGCATCATCTTGAGCTTGGGAACGCCCCGAGTTCACAGCCTTCAGGCAAATGTCCGGAGATATTTTGTTGCTTTTCTTCACCGCATGCAGAAGAGATGACCAGCGCTGCTTCCGTTTTTATCACAATAAAACTCTCTGAAAGTTTCAGTCCGTCTTTTCCTCATTCAACTCACCAATCCAACAAACGCGCTGGAGGACTCTCAGCTCCGTCCTCCTACAATTTGGTGACCCCGACGTGATTGGTGAATGATTGGAGAGAGCCCAGCAGTGGCTGTGACGACAGAGGCAAACGCTCCGCTTCCATACAGCGCGCAATTTAGAACAGTAGTACAGTACAGAACCTGTTAAATCAAATCTGTAATAGGCCATTGGACACTCTAAAGTTTATCTATGGAAGTGGGTGATTGTCTGCTGTAGTCACGTAAATTTAATTCAATGTTAAGAGGAGACGAACTGAAATCTGCGGATGAGTAATTGAGGTAACACGGTCGAAATAAGTTACAATCCAGACCCAGGGAGTACGGGCTCCCCAGTGATCCGGTAAGGTCACATTGAGTTGGGGCTCTGTAGTGTTAACCCGCTAAGTTAAGAATTGAGTAATTAACAATGTTCAAATTTATTCTGTGCACAGGACCCGCCTAGGAAATAGTCAAAAGGATGATTATTTGTATAAGGAGAAATATTCTTGTCTGAGGAGTCAGAATTATCATCCGGACAGGAGCGGGGCTCCGAGTTAAAACCAAGTCGGGACCTCTGGAGCGGGGCTCCTTAAACAAAGGCGAAGAGCTTTTATGAAAAATATCATTTCTAAAAGCAAGTTCCCGGGAGTGAGGGAACACAGACGCGGTGGCAGTACCTCTTGTTTGGACCTGAACAGCACGACTGATTTTGTCTTGCCAAAGTGCTCCATGGCGTCCGTCACAGCACTGTGAGAGACAGAGTTCCGAATCCCACTCAGCCTCGCCATTGATGGGGCTAAAGACGCGCATTTTCCAGCCTGTTGAACAGATAACAGATACAAATGGACACAAACTTCTGCTTGACGAAGAGTGATAGACAGCAGAGGAAGGAGTGAAGGACAGATGGGAGTGGTGAGGAGCGTAGCACCTACCTTAGTGCTGAGGTGGGCATACGTCTGGCGCTTCTGAATGCTGTGCTTGGTTTTCCACTGCTGCTTCTTCACTTTAAATGAGGAGTAGGAGGAGAAGGAGGTGGCAGCAGCGGCGGGGGGCAGCAACTTTCGTCCGGTGGGGCGGGGGGGCAGGGGGCTTATTCCTCCTTTGGAAGATGCCACTGTCTTCACCACGTCCTCCAAACCAGAATGGGACTGGACAGCTAAGAGACGCAAAGACACGGTCAGACCACCAAATGATGTTTTTTACCCTTTCTGTGTCTGTATGAGAGTTTATTTTAGATTTGACTTAGACTTGACTTAATATTTTATGAATTTAATTTAATTTGTTATTTATATAGATTTTTTTTATTAAAATGTTTTTATATTTAATACAATTTTGCACTACAGGTGAATCTTTTCAATCTCCAATGTACTGAAACTGTTGCACAGCAATGTCCCTCTGGATAAAGTTTTATCTTATCTTATCTTAATTAATGATTAGCTATTTCGCTGACCTGATGTGTCCAGCAGTTTCTCGGCCACCCTCTCCACAATGCTCGACCTCGTCTCGCTACCGGCTGATCGCCTCTCGACGCTCCCGGACCGAGAGTGATGGTGGCGATAGGAGGAGGAAGCAGAGGAGGAAGCGGAGGAGGCGGCGGCGGCAGCGGGGCAGTCGTGCAGTGGGGATTGCGAATGAGACTGTGACCTGTTGGAGTCACAGATGGAACCACTCAAATTTAACTGAACTTAAATATTACTTAACCTACTTGCTTTATTACCACAAACAAATGTCTTCCATTTCATTCAACAAGCCCATGTGCCAGAGACCTGTAGGTGTGCCGAGTGCTGTGTGGTGACCTCAATCGGCTCTTCATCGGCGACTTTGACCGGCTCCTCTTCCTCTTCTTCCTTTTCCTCTCATGATGGCGACGAGAGCAGGGCGACCTGGAGTGTGAACAACTTCCAGGTTTGGCTTTCTTGTGGCGTCGCTTTGAGCACTTGGAGTCGGCGGGTTGCTTGTGGTCTTCAGCTACAGGCCTACATGGAGCAGAAAAGATGAAAGGTAACGAATGGATGATGGGAAAAGAGAAAGTTAAAACCAGTGGAATGCTGGCTGAATATTAACGTGGCTGCTGTGTGTGCAAAAACTTGCTTAACTTGCCTGGACTCCTCTGGAATCTCACCGTCCCATTCTGGATATCTGTTGGAAAGACACATCTATCACAACATATTTACACAACAACACAGCGACAACAAAAAGTGGTAGCAATGTTTAACGGCCAACAAAGTCAAAGTAGTTTTCAATGTATTTTCTACAGGTTAGAGGTTACAACCCACAAGACCAATGTACTCCAAACTATAGACTAAGACCTCAAACATCACACTGCACTTTCTCTCTCTGTGACACAGAAAGTTTAAAGGGTTAAAGACTGACTGCTGTCGGAGGAGTTTGCATTGCTGGAGGTGTCTGCTGCTGTTCTGGTGGGAGATCCAATCCTACCAATCCAAACAAAGATAAATCATATGCGTTGTTCATATTGTTTAATAATAAACAGCATGCGCAAAAGAATATGAATCCTTTAATCTTCAGCATAAAATCTCTTCCACTCACCTGAATATCTGCAACTTTGTGGTTGCACAGAGAGCAGGTGTGTGGAAAGACACTCGGCGAGGCTGCTGCGTAGTCGGACATCATGGCAAGTGACGGCAAATCCTTGAAGATTGCAATCTTAGCTGCAGGCTGCCTGATGGAGGGCAGACGTGACATTGCGCTGCAGTTCACCAGGCTGTGAAGTTCAGCAGGGTTAACCGTCGCAGGTTGCAGGACCCTGGAGGATTTGGCGACAGCTGTATCTCGCCATGCCGGAGTTTCAGTGGCAGAACATAACGGGTTGCTCATCTTCAGCTGCAGCGCCTGCTGTTCCGGCATCCGCTGTGTCTGCAACTGCTCTTTCTGCTGTTGCTTCACCTGCACACCAACCATGGATTCTGATGCCGGACTGGTCCTCTGATCCTTGGTGCCGCTGCCGTAGCCAGTGGCTTCAAGGCCAGGCTGGCTGCCGTGTGCGCCAGCAATCGGAGTGAATGTACGGCTCTTTAGCGATGACGCTTGGTGTTTGGGCTCTAGGTCTCTCGCAGCAGTGGATTTGGCGCTGTGGGGTGGCAGAGAGAACTCGTCTGGTCTTGGGGGTTGTTTGGTCGGGTCATGGTTTGAAGAAGCTGTAGAACCCAATATCGAACCCCACGATGCACTCAGAGTGGTAAAAGGACTCTTCTCACGGCGGCGGGGAGGACTTGAGGTGCTGTATTTCACCTGGGCTGAATATTGTGGCAGAGGCTCCTGACTGTGACCTCTATTTGTACCGGTGTCCTTTAATATCCCCCCACTGCCAGTTGTTTTGGTCATCTCAACAACCTCATATGCAGTTCTTCCAGTGTATTTACTAGAATGTCCATGGTCAAGACTCTGCTGATGATTGGTAGATGCCACAGCCTGCTGTAGCACCCCGACCTCACCAGAACCGCTGGCGGGGTACCTTCTTGACTCAGCGGCTGTTATCCTTTTCCTCTGCTTTTGTTTGCAGATTTGTCGTAAGATGTACGGCAGGTTTTCGGGGGTGATCTGGTCTTCTGGGAAGTTGCCAAGCTGTTCCAGGTCTTCTTTTTCGAGACCGAAGCGCCAAAGGATGCCGGCGGCTGACTGAGAGGTAAATTTGGGTTGGCTGGGTTCTTTAGAAGTTGTGGGCCCGTCTGACAATGCATAGCCTGACTCTCCTAGGCATGGAATGAATGGCTTTATGCATTCGCTTTCAGTGGAGCCATTAAAGCTATAGGCAGCAGCACCATTTGCAGACCTTGATGAACCATGGGATGAATAAAAAGCTGACTCATCAGAAATGGGTTTGTTGTAATAGCCCAGTGAGCTGCAGCCAGTTTCATCACCCAGCTGTCTAGATTGTTCAAGTGGGGCAGAGGAGGACGAGGAGTATGACGTCATCCCTGTACCTGAGGGGAGAAACTTCTGCCTTTGAGCTTCGGTCAAATGGATCCCCTGGTCTGTGGGATGGCCGTCTGTCTGAGGCGTTGTTTTGCTTATCAGCCCCACCACGTCTCTGGCACTGCTAAGATGTATGTCTACAGATTTTTTGATATCATCATCATGTGCAAATGTACGCTGACCTGGCAGGTCGCTTGTGTACTGGGGTAACATTGGAGAAACCAAAGGAGTCCCAGGGTAAGTGCCAGGAGATTCATGGTTAAACCCAGATCCCCAACAAGGAGTTGCCCTCCAAGGATCCCTCTCTGTTTTGGGGTTGGTGAGTTCAAGCTGCATCTGTGTGGGTATTTGGCTCCCAGAAGCATAGGTGTTGTTTAGTGGACAGGACATGCTGTTTGCTATCTTGAGAAGATTTAGGAGACTGATGGCTGCTGCAGTGGGGGATGGAGGTTTTGCAGCAAAGTAGGGAGCTGGCAAGTTGCAGTTGCCAGTCAAGTTAGGAGCTCCTCTGCCAACAGCAAATGCATTGCTTATCTGTGTAAGGGTGAGCTGGGCTTTGATCTGAGCCAGCTGCAAGGACGCAACCTGCTGGCCGATCAGGAGCGAGCTTCCTGGGAACCTTCCAAACAGGGGGCTTGTTAGGGGCTGGGCGGCAGGAGAAGAGGCCCCATGCTCCACCAGTAATGCACAACTGGAAATGTTAGAACACAAAAAAAAGGAGGTTATTGAATGAAACCGGTCCTCAGCATCACAGAGGAATAGCATACATGTGTCTGTTTGATCCTCCCTGTTGGTGGCATAGATTCAGCCTCTCTTCCTGGTCTCAACTAGCAACAAAAAAAAGTCAGTTTCCAGTTTCCTTCAGCTGACACTGAAGTCTGACCAAGTCCAACTTTTTCAGTGAATAATGAGTGCAGACAAACCCAATAGGACAGTTGGGGAGCAAGCAAACAGTCTGCAGGGAGCACCTTCTTCACTACAGGCACGGATTTGGGTTCATTACTAGATTTGATAGGTAGAAATATTCAAATGAAAGAGGAGTTATTTGCAACTTATAAACAGCAGAAACAAGCACAGAAACAGTGATGACAGATAGTTTAGCTTCTTCTATTTGTACGATGTAAAATATGATATTTTCACTATGTTTTTTGGAGTACAATCAACAATATTGTTTTCTTATTATTCATAACTTGACGTCCAGGGCGTCTTTACCACCACACAATGTTTTGTTTTTAAAAATTGGCCTTTGTCTCATGACTTCATTAGCACATCACCTACATCTGACTGATGTTTAGTAAAGCCAACCGCCAATAGAAGTTAGGCTAACTGATGAGGTGGAGTAGGTGCATTACCTTTGTTCTGCCACACGTGGGCACCATTCTCAAAGATTTATTTGTAATATGCCGCGATGAACAGAGAAATTACTTTATGGTTTTCCAAATAATTCTTAACTGTGACCTCCATGGAGCGTAAAATGATCCTCACCGACATTGGGAACAGTTTGATGGCTCGTCACCACAGGCTGACTTGAGAATCAGTCGCCTGCTATACTTAGCAGGAGCATTTGGGCTTTTGCTCTTTGATAATTGATAGTAATTAACTTTACAGACTGTTGAAGCAACAGTTTATGAAAAGGTGATAATTAATATTTTCATCAAAGGATGATGATTCCCTTCTGGGTGTTGCACTGAATTACCAATATATCCCCTTATCCCTCCCTCTGGACTGCAGGGCTTAACACCTGTCCTCCAAACAAACAGCTGAAGTGTGCGTGTGTCTTGTCTGTCTGTCTTGTCTGTCTGTCTTGTCTGTCTGTGTGCGTGTGTGCGTGTGTGCGTGTGTGCGTGTGTGCGTGTGTGTGTGTGTGCGTGTGTGTGTGCATGCGTGCGTGTGTGCGTGTGTGTGTGTGTGTTAGGGGAAGGGGACGTTGAGCCAAAAAAGTCTCCGTTTTATTTTCGGCTGTCATCACTACCCCGTGGCAGTGACCTCATAATGAAACATGGATGCACACACACACACACACACACACATACATATTCGAGTAGATGCAGACATTCACCGACTTTGCAACCGCTTGAACTTGACCTGCAATTTTTCCGTGTCTGGAAAAAAGAATTCCGATTGTAGAAGACAAAAATCTTAGAAAGAAGAAAATAATTCATATAAATGGAAACTGTAAACCAAGTGCCAGTTTGTGTCAAGGCGTGGGCTACAGAGCACTAGGTTACCATGGCCAAAAGTATTGACACCAGGCCCCTTTAGCGTATGGAATTATAAATCATTAAAAACTCATATGATCACTTTTTGTTTCAGTTCTGTTTAACACGCGCATACAGACGCGCGCTCACACACACGCTTGCTTGTGACCCGGCATGAATTTGCAGCATCCACTGCCCCACCGAAACATGAGGTCAGATCCCCTCTAATGATCTGAGCCACTCTGGCTGGGAGGAAACCCGAGTCCAGATCATCCAGACACCAATAAGGAACTTGGAATCTCAAATTGGCGTCTGTCTTCACCCAGAAAAAAAAACATGGCTCCGATTTCTTCATCTCAGCAAATCATCATTTGCCAACACGATGCCGATGAACTGCCTCTGAGCAAGGCACTTCTCTATTCAAACCTTTTAAAGAATGTTTGGCTATTCTGACCCAGGATGCCCCTCCAGCATCCCCGGGTGTGCAGTTACGTTCTGGGAGCGCCCGCGCCCTCCATGACACGCCCCAGCCGCTATAAATCACATGCACGGGGTAACACGCCAGAGAAACCCGACCGCACATGTGTCAGGGTCATGAAGCTCCAAGCCGCATGTTCACGGTTTAATGCACTTTGATATTTCCACTGAAGGATCTTGAAGGAGCGGTGGAAGGAAGTGAGGGTGAAGGATGTAAGGAAGGAGCTGCTGGTCTAAAGTTGGAGTTGGAATCCTTCCCAGAACTAGTGCAGGTGTGTGTGCATGTGTGTGTGTATCCTCTGGGGAGCAGTATGCTGAGGGTTTAATAGGCACTGATTGAAATAATTCACTGACGACATAAATAGAGAATCACAGTCACTCAACACCGCATGTTCTGACCATCTGTGTGTGTGTGTGTGTGTGTGTGTGTGTGTGTGTGTGTGTGTGTGTGTGTGTGTGTGTCTGTAAAATTGATATACCTCTGTGTCCTCCTTGTCTATATGTTCAGGCTCTATCCCAGCTCTGTCAGGTGATGCCTGTATCACGCTTTATATGAAGCCTCATTTACACACACACACACACACACACACACACACACACA
>NW_027466931.1:1227500-1332500 GCF_046128005.1 Genypterus blacodes
ATATCTGTACAAAAGCATATTTAACAATATGTGCAACTTCTGAGATGTTTTACCGTTTGAGATCCGTTTCATCAATCACTACCTGCTCACCGATAATGCCATTGATTTAACCCTTTGGGCTCAAATCTGGAATAAAACTCTTTGTGTGGACCCGGAAAAGCAACAAACCTTCGCAATAAAGAAACCAAAAGCATTAAAGTTACACAGGAGTTAAACAGAACCATAAAAAAATAAACCCTTCCCTTTTCTTTCCCAACTTTGTTCGGTACCTCCAAGTTATGCTGGAAAACGGAGAATATACTGGAATCTAAAGTTCCCATGTGTCCTGTGAAGCCAACACAGTTTCCCCGGTTGGCAGTTTAGAATTCCCAATGAATCCGGTGCGTTGTGAATGCGGCGCTTGTATTTTGCTTTAATCAATACATCTAATAATCTCTCCCAAGGTCGCAGTATGGTTCAGCTGACGCAACTCGCCGTACTTGATCAGGGACCACATCGGAAACCAACCCATCAGTTGGTTTCCGATTATTGTTAACCAGAGATATAAACGACCTCATTTCACCTCACCCAGTGGCGTGAGAGTGGCATGAGAGGCGGATCGACAGAGTTGGAAAGTTCCGAATTTCGCCGGGCCCAGATTTCACCGGTGTAACAGGAGTTTCCGATGTGATCCAACTCTCCGACGGGCGTTTCGGATGAAGCATACTGCTGCCTTCGCTCTTTATCCAGTAACTCTTTATCCAAACAGTATTCATTGTTCCCTCCCCTCCAATTACATCGCCTGCTGATTTGCTTTTCCTTCCCTCTTTAATCCGTCCATCCTTCCCTCTCGGTCACTCCCTCTATGTGATGTTCGATATGGGGTCGCTGATCTTCATGCACCTCCAGTAGATGGTTCTTGCCATGGTGAAGAGAGCCAGCAGGATCAGCAGCACCCACGACACGTAGATCCCTTTAGAGTGACGGGCGGGCTTCCAAGTACCCACCTGAACACAAACACACACACACACACACACACACACACACAAACAGTGACTGAGCGTTCACAATAATCGTGAAATTTTAAATGTGCTGCATTCCCTGTGACAAACACACACCAAAAGTCCCACGGTCGAGGTGGCGAGGGCGATGAAGAGCAGGAAACACAGCAGGCTCCTCCTCCTGGGATACCGCCGACCAACCGAGGAGCTGCCAATGAAAAGCAGTGAAAATAAGTAAGAGGTTTGCCGCCTTTTCTGCTGTGCAACGTTTACGACGGAGGAGGAGGAGACGCTGTCAAGACAGTCGTCTATCACACTTACACCTTTCGGCAATGAGGACATCGGGCCAGCGTCCTGTCTGAAAACTCTGTCCACTGGAACGAGACGGAGAGATGTGACAAAGGTCAGAAAGAGTGTGTGTGTGTGTGTGTGTGTGTGTGTGTGTGTGTGTGTGTGTGTGTGTGTGTGTGTGTGTGTGTGTGTGTGTGTGTGTGTGTGTGCATGCACGCCTTACCAGGAAGGTGTTGGAGCAGTGTCCACAGATGACTCTGATGCCGACGGGCTGGTGCTGCGGTTCTGGGCTGTCCCTGCCGATGTGGACTGGTCCCAGGTTGATGATGCGTTTGCTGAGCGACACACACACACAGAGAGCACAGAACGGATCATTTCTGATCCTGCTAAACGTGACAAAGGTACAAAACACACTCGAGCCTGAAGAGTCGTGTCTCACTGTCTCACCAGTACGGCCGTGGACAGGCGATCCTCTGAGACGTGACTTTGCAGATCAGCAGACAGTTACAGGGACAGCGCACGTACTTCTTCCCGACAGGAGCGTTCTTTATCGGCTACAAAGTGAAAGGACAAGAGGACAAATGTCACAAAAACAGGAACCGATTCCCACAGCAGAAATGTTCCTGTACATAAAGTATGTGACAAAGTTAAGACGACTATAAAGTTCAATCACAGCCTCTATAAAGGGCTTCCATGATCCAAAAGTGGTGCCTAAGAAAGAGGGGAGGGGCTTTTATAAATTCCTCAACAGTCAGCATTTTATGAAAGTTTAAGTGCCTGAAAAGCAACTCCAACTTTTTGGTTTTTGTTCTCAGGTTTGGCCCCCGAGTGTCAAATCATAGTCTAGGCATCACCTCACCGTGGCCTCGTTGCAGATGCCGCACTTCACCACGTGCTGGTGCGTCTTGCCCTCCACAGATATGGCGCTCTGGCAGACACGGCAGCTGATGACCGGCGCGCTGCTGCTGTCCGGGCTGCCCTGCGGAGAGTAAGGGGGCGGGGGCTCACCGGGCGCCACCGAGCTGGGGAACGGCGCCAAACCTGGAGAGAAGGGTCACTGGGAGGGTTATACTGTGAGCAAATCCTGATCACACACACACACACACACACACACACACACACACACACACACACACACACACACACACACACACACACACACCTGCAAATATGATTGTTTACATTAGTGACCCCTGTTTTCATGAAGCGGGAGGAGATTTTTCCATGATTTGCTCCTCATCATGCAGTAAATATTCCAATTATCCGTCTTTACTGTGATTTAAGCAAACAACAAAGTGTTCCAGGAGTTTTGCCACCATTAAAACCGTGAATATTTCAAAGTTATATCAGAAATAAAACATTAACTACAACCTTAAAGTACCTATTTATAGTAATTGATGAACTGATTGATGAGTTGATTAGCAATTATCTCTTTAAAAACAGCAAAAAGGCCAAACTTGATCAAATGTGCTGCTGAAGGGGATAAAGAAAGGGAATGAGTGTAAAAATGAAAGATTACAGACACTGCATGGGGGACAAAACAGAGGAAAGAGGACATGAGCAGGAAAGAGACAGAGAGATAAAGCACAGATTAGGATGGCGACATGGAGTCTGACCTCAAACGCCTCACCTGTATACTGTACGTATATATTATCTGATATAAATAAGTACTGCAAGCGTAATCTACATAAGTATCACACAGACCAGTCTCAAATGTCAGATACAACAACAAAAGGATGAATACACCGAATTTACGTGTTGATAACTCAATTAATTACTGCTTACGTTAGGTCACCTGCTAGCTAGCTTGGTTTAGCTTGACTGACAGCAGCTGTTTGCGAATTAACGACTTTTTCCAGGCCTAAGAAAGAAAGATTTACAGGTACTCATAAATGTGTTATTAATGCGGCTACCGAAAGTCACCGACGTACTCTGCGCTTGTGGCGGATATCCATGCGAGCTGCCCCCGGGAGAGAAGCCGTTGGTGCCGTCGTGCTGCTCTGACAGCAGCGGGGACCGTTCCCCGTCCGCCATACCGGTGATCTGGAGCCTTTCCTTTCCGGCCTCGGGGTAAGTCTGTACCCGGGCGGTGAAGCCTCGGGGCCCGGTAGAGGTTTCAGAAAGAGTCGCAGAGGATGTTTCAGACCCGGCGAGTCTTCTTCTGCTCTTCTGGTCTCATGACACTGCGAGAAATGTGAAGGAGGAAGCGAACAACAAAAACATTGGTCACGTGACGCTGATCTGCGTCACACTCGTGACGGACAGTTCGCCCGGCCAATAGGAGAGCTCGAAGAGTGGGTCGATTCAAAGGCAATCCGGTGATTGGCTCTGAATTGATCTCTTTTGACAGCCAAGGCCGCGTCCACATTCTGCCATAAAAGCGTGCTGGTTGAAGGTAACCCCTGACAACCACTCTACATCCTGTTTATGCTGACACTTTAATATGAAGCAATTGGCAAACAAACTATCCAAATAGTCAAAAGACACTATAGTTCCCAGTGGAGAACTAGTTTTATAATACCCCAGTTGCTGAGTTGAAGATAAGACATCCTGTGTTAAGGTCCAATGACAAATGGCTGCAGTTATAGTCTACAGCCATTGGTCAGCAGCTTAAAGATGAACTGTTGAGCCGAGGGCTGCCATGACCCATGATTCTGCAGCCCCAGAGCTCAACCACAGAGATCCCAGCTGCTTGATACGCAATTAACCTGCGGGAAACGTCTCCTTTTAGGTGATCATGTTATCCACCGATTCATTTCTGGAAATTTCCAGCGGTTTTCCCAAAATAGCTTGGGGAAGTAACTGAATATGGCTCTTTCTTATTGTTCTAATTTCCATCTTCACAGCCTGGCGACACTGCTAAAATAAAAAATGACCCTGGGTTTATCGGCTTATCGATCCCCACCTTCACTGCTTGTGCTACTGTGGCCTAAGAGCTCATGCACACTGTGGGTTCATGCTTTTATTGTGTTTGTGGCTTACAGCTTTGTAACCAGCCAAGAATCTGCACACACCCTGATGAACTGAACTAAAAAGTACAAGAAAAAACACAAAAAACAAAGACAGAGACCAAGTAAAGTTTATGAGACATCCGTTTTACTTCCAGTTGAACGAGCCAGAGCAGCATCTCAATAGGAACAATCCACAGGTCACGGTTTCAAGATAGTAACAATAAATAAAACATCAGTCAGCTGTAAACGTCTTCATCATGAAGCCACATGATTTTAAACTCTTGGTTTGTTTGCAGGGCATGAAGCTAACTTTTTAAGTCAACCAGCCAAAGAATCAAATTTGTAATATGTAAAACGTGAATGGTTACCTCGTCTAAATGACCCTTTATTGACATTAAAATACTCAAAATTGTGCCATGTAATTGATGCCAAAAATCATCCATTAGCGCAGTTGGCTGAGGCTGGCTTCTTCCTCTTACTCGTAGTTGGACTAAGCATGGACTGGAGCTGCTTACTGTAAATTCAAATTGAAAGGAGCCATCTCATGTGTTTTGCAAAACTAATCAGGATGCCTCCTGCACGCCTCCTTTGTGAGGTCTTCTAGGCCAACTGGGAGGAGACCATGGACCAGACCCAGAATATGCTGGGGTGGGGTTTATACATCCATATGGCCGGGAACGTCTTGGGATCCAGAACGCGGGTGTGGAGAGGGATATCTGGTCTACTTTGCTTTGCATGCTACCTTAGCAACACAGATAAGTGGTGGATGGTGGAAGGGTGAACAAAACAGAGATCAGTCTTTGTTTTAGCAGTTATGTCAGTAAAGGCCGAATATTACTTGTTGCCACTTAATTGCTCTAAATAACATCTTAACAAAAAGCCAGTATGAATGTGAAATTGTCTAATCTTTGGCTGGTTAGCACTGTTAATTTCAAGCCCTCTTTGTTTATACACACATTCCTTCCCGCTGTCATGTAAAAACAGCATTGGGGTGCGTTTGTTTTGCTTCACCAAACAGTGAGTGAACATTATTTTAAAACAGAAGAAATCAGTGGTAAGGACTGCATGTGTGTTGACGGACCAAAACAAATGCACCCTTTTGAACAACATTGATACAAAAAGAAACTTCAACAGAGTCAAACAGGCAAACCAGTACCCTGATAGTTAACACACACACCTGGACAGAAAACATTTACAGTTTGAAATGTTTTTAAACATTTTACTTCATTTAGGTTTTTACAGAAAAAGTGCAGAAACCTAACTTACTTGGCTCAGCTTTGGTTCCATTTTGACCAAAAGTGAGCCGCTTTAATGCTTAACCTGACACAGTTCCCACTGCTTTAACAAACGCTCACAAAACATTTCAAACCTGCTTCTGTTTTAACCAGATTGCAATAGAAAAAACAAAATTTTGAGTTTCAGTAACTCTCCCTTCATCAAAATTGCACATGTCATTGATATAAAATATGTACCTCCCTATAGACAACCAACAAAACCAAACCTGGGCGTGCATACAGTCAATATTGTAAGTATAACTGCTGGTCAAAGAATGTTTGAAAAGTGGTTACCAGTGGTTACGAAGCACAGCACCATGTTGAATGTGTGAGATCAAAAGGAAAGAGCAAAATGTTGACTAAATAAATACAATTCTTTGATTAAGTCATCCGTTTACAATATTATCTTTGTATGCAGAAGACCTTCTTTTATACGTGTTGAATGTCATCCCTCTCTGTAGAATATTTGTCTTTATTCTTGATTGAATCAATAAGGCAGGCTTAGATTTTTTAATACCCATTTTGAGGGCAGATAGTCTAGATATGTCTATGTTTACATTAGGGTGGCATATGACGTGCTGTCAGAAAGAGGGAGATATTGGGGAAGTTGCTCGGTGTTACAGTACATGATAATATGATATAAAGTAAAAAAGACTTTCAATTAGTTTGCACCGCTGTTACAGAGCTGCACACTTCTGATAACGACTGCTTACCACCTTCTCAACATTCAGTATTGGGCTTTTTATTTTGCAAAGCTGCAAAGATCATCTCTCCCAATTGGCAGTTTCTTGTTTTGAGACTGAGATTTTAACACTTTGGTAGGATTGATTGGTTTCAGGGATTCAATCCATGAAAACAATGTTAGCGATTATTTTCCCTTGTATATCTGAAACTTGTATTAAGCCCAGGTTGGACACGGTTAGTTAATAACTATATACACATATGTAAAAATACATTGAGGGGTGAAGTTGCCTTTCTATCCTAAGTCATTTCTCACTTTGTTAGTTAGGATCTAAAAAAGGCTGTTGCGTTATTGAACCATTTTCTAGTTGTTTTGAGGTCTCTTTAACTTGTAATTCAAAATGTGTGTGAATAGGCCTCTACCCTCTAAAACAGAACAATGTAGTGACAAACGTGTGTTAGAAAACACGATGTATCCTGAACAGAAAAAACCTGTAAGAGAAGCTGTAAACTTCTCTTCAAGGCCGGTTGTCTTATTTTGAAGGGCTAACTGAGAGACGAGTGCAGAAAGGCGACTTCACCCCCTTGACATAAAAATACAGTTATTGGTAGAGTTAACTCCACGGAATAGTTAGAAACAATAAATAAGTTAAAAATCCTTCCTTCACTGAGATATAGCAGAATACTGAGAGATGTACTCTCTCTGAGAGTGTGTGTGTGTGTGTGTGTGTGTGTGTGTGTGTGTGTGTGTGTGTGTGTGTGTGTGTGTGTGTGTGTGTTTCTCAGGGTGATTTGCAGATGAATGAAGAAGACTGCCCTTTCCTCATTTAGCACATATCATTTTCATCTCTGAGCTTAAAATAGAATATTAAGGATAATGTAACAGTAAACGTTACTTCTGTGCTTTCACAACATTCCTCCGCAACAAATCAAACCCTGCTTGTACTGTATGTATGTATAAATGTGAGCTATAGTGTAAATCAGTAACACAGTTTAATTAGTAGCACATCAAACTGCAGTTTGTCAAAAATAAATAAAGGAATGAAAGCGATAAAACAATAAATACACAAACAGGAATCAAACATCCTTTGTCTCATTTGTTCATGAACTCCAAGGCAAGACTTGTGAAGACTTCTCAAGACATTTGAAGGGTACAGGGTCACACATGGACACACCACAGAAGTGAAAATGTGTAATATATGAAGAAGAAAAAAAAACCTTCTGGTCTTGGATTTCAATCTTAAGGACGTTCCGCAAGGATCAAGAAATGGCATTTCTAATTCTGAGTTCTTCGTGCAGGAGAATTTGACTTATTTACTTCTGATAGCTGCCGCTGTCCGTAATTAGTCCAAACACACCTGTGATGCACAGTTTGAGAAACCTGGGCCATTTACAGTGAGTGGCAGGTATCAGATGTTACGTCTTACGCCCATTGAAGTACTCTGTGATCCTAACTCAGTAACGCAATCAGTAACAATTCAAAGTCTACCAATACAGCTCTTAACAATATGTTTGGCATCGATGTTTAGTCTATCCTTTAGGTCCACCTGCTAAGAGTAGTGCCATTAACATAACTGTCAGATTACCTACAGAATTAAAATGCCACGAACTGAACACGCACAAGTCCAGCAGCCAATCGAGCATTCAATCTTATGGTCAGCAAAAATGGTAAATCAGTAACATGATGGAACACCTCAGTTCCTACAGGTTGGTAGAGATATTTTGTGTTCACTTACCACATCTGTAGGCCTTTGAATAGACCCTTGTGGAACCCGGTGCCATTAGTTCAGTGTTAAGACAGAGGTTATGTGAACTTTTCAATAAAAGCAAAGAGTTGATTCTCGATATCCATACTGAACTGTGCTGTGTTAGAACAATGCTAAAGACTCTCAACTAGTCCACGTAAAAAAAAGTAAATGCAGGTGTAACAGTGATCAGTTTTGTACCCAACTAAACTAACAACTTCATGCGAAGGAGCTTTGAGAAGCTTTTTAACGCACGTTTAGCACAGGGTTCCCTCAGGACATCTGGTAAGTGAACGCCAAACATTTGCAGAATATTTCACCTTACCAAAAACGACTCTGCCAATGACCTAGTTCCCGAAAGAAAATTGGTATCACTGTTAATGAGTAACATTGTTGAAGGACGCAGTTAATGTCGACATTTTCTGATGCATTAAACAGTCAAATCTATAGACACATCAGCCACATCAGTCCTTCATCGGTAGAGCCCAGACTCCATTCTTCTACAACTTAATAACTATCAAAAAGTGCTGGTGGGTAAAACTATGGACATGGACCAACCGAGCACGTTTGTGCGTTGTGTCCTCAGGACAGGAAAGACGGTAAAATAGGCTGATTTGAGGTGAAAAGTGAAAAATGACACACACACACACACACACACACACACACACGCACACACACACACACACACACACACACACACACACACACACACACACACACACACACACACACACACACACACACACACACACACACACACACACACACACACACACACACACACACACACACACACACTTCCTCTTCCATGTCCAAGGAGAAAACGTCCTAGTTAGGCAGAAACATCATTCACGCCCCTTCTGACTCACTCATGCAAAATCTTTCTTGCCTCTGTTTGTGTCACAGGTCAAAAGTCAGACATCGTAGTCGGGCAGGGCTGAGTAGGTGATGCCGCCAACAGACGGGGGGCTGGAGTGGAGAGGAAGAAGCCAGCAAAAGACTGAACCTGAAGAGCGAGAGGGAAGAGAAATATTATTTCCTTTGTTCTGTCCTGCTATACTCCCTCTTTCTTTTCTTATTTCCTATTTACTTCCTTTCGTTCCTGAGCATACACACACACCTCTTCCGAAGACCTCCCGCAGCAGGGCGATCTTTGGCTTGCGGGTGTGTGTCGGGTGATGTGGCAGCTGGGAGGCCGAGGAGGAGGAAGCGGAGGAAGAGATACTTCTGTCTTTCGTCATCAGCCTGTTCCTCATCTGCTCGATGGGAGTCTCATCTGTTATGATGGAGACCAGCTGGGGGGTGGGAGAGAAAGGGGGCGGGACTTATTTCATGTCGTGGAAAGGCCATTATGAGATCCTACGTTTCCATTACGGAGCTACTTTACCAAGAACTACCTTGACTACTACTACTACTACTACTACTGCTGCTGTGAAATCCTTGCTCACGTGTGTAGGGAAGGTGAGTGTGTGTACCTGGTCGTAGAAAATGACCATGACAAAAACACCGAACAAGACCGACTCCACCAGCAGGATGATGTAGTGAGCGCTGACAGAGAGATGACAGAAAGACTCGTCAAACATCAATAAAACTACTGAATCGTCACAAAATTAGGTGACTAAGGTTACCTAAAATCATTACGTTAAAGAACTTCTTAATTATGAAAAAAACACAATAAATCTTGGCTAAAAATACATCTCATTCACTAGTTTGATGGCTCACACTATCAGGTGCTTGCTGGGCGTCTCCTCGCCTTCCTTCTCAGCGTCGCCCTCTCGCTCGTTTCTTATCCGCCACACCCAGGCCGTCACCACCAGCACCATGGAGTACAGACTGGCCATACCTGTGGACAGGTGTGAACGCCAAACCTTAGAGAGTCTGCAGCATGAGCGGCGATAATACAAGAAGAAGCAACGCAAGAAGATGCAACACGTTATGCTTGTAGTAACAATGCTGAGGGATGGTTTGTCTGCTGACTTGACTTGTGACCTGGGTGGCAGTGAGTTGACTTGTGACTTGCATATATTGCTTTATAACTTGGCTAGTGACTTCCTAGTCTTGACTTGTGACTTTCCTGACATGAATTGTGGGTTGGCTGGTGACTCGGCCATATTTGCTGACTTGCCCAATAACTTGCCCATATTCACTTGGGACCTGTGACTTGAATTGCGACTTTCAAAACAATGACTCGTTCCCACCTCTGGAGAAAGTATCAGTAGCATGAGTAGTAGTAACAGTACTAGCTGAGGGAGTAACACCATGGTAACGGTGGCAGCAGTACGACATATTGATGATATCTGGTACTAATTGTCCTCGTGAAGTACTGATGGACGAGTTACTGTTCTTACTCACCGGTGTAGAATAGAAACTGGATGAAATACTTCTGATTGAGCTCACCGACACAGTTGTTGATCCTAAAAACACAGGAAAACACAAGTCAGAGGCTGCTGATGGGAGTATGCAAGAGACAGAAGACGAACGAAAAGGAGATGGAGAGAGTGAAAGAAAAGTATCGACGGACGCCGCTGTCTCACCAGGGACAGTGATGGTCCATTCGCCGTATGCACCTCTGGCAGACGCGGCAGTGATGCGCTCTGGGAGGTCTGTAGGTTTCACAGCGACTACACACCGTCCAGCCCTCACAGCCCTGCAGGGGGGGCAGCACAGGAGTCAATTATGAAGGGACTCATCAAAACAAACAATAGCTTCTCACATTAAAATGGCCACAAAGGAGCATTTGTTTAACTTATGCGGCGCATATGCACACTGTAACGCTTCGAGTCATTACACTCATAAATACACACCGCAGATCATAATGACACGCCCGCACACACATAACCACAAGGTCGCACTCAGGTAAATATGTGTTTGTGTTCTCAAAGGACTAAAAGCGCGGCATGCAAACACCTGGTTTCACACTGACCTCATACAAAGCCAAGTGTAAATATTTTCCCAGAGTGAGGAAAAATGCAACAAAAAGGAGTCATAAACATCTGTAAGGTTGAGAAACTGACCAACTGTAAATTACATTACATTACATTACTATCATTTGGCAGACGCTTTTATCCAAAGCGACTTACATTACATTACCACCCTTCGCAGAGGGGGGAGCAATTGAGGGGTTCGGTGCCTTGCTCAGGGGCACCTCGGCAGGGACTTGAACCAGCGACCCTCTGGTTCCAAGGCGCATGCTCTACCCACTGAGCTACTGCCTTCCCTTAAATCATCTATGAAACATCGTTATTGAATTGAACATGAAATGATACAACTTTCTTGCATTTTGTCCTTTATTGCAGCACAGGCAATGTAAATGTAGTGAGGGTGGATGTAAAACGTATCCTACGTTACTAAGGCAACACTTTCCTTAGAAAGCCGAGACTGTTCGTATTTTAACGGTCTTCGCCGTTTCCGTTCCTGACCATCAGTGACGATGTCATCGGAAAATAGGCAAAACAATAAAGTAGGCGACTGCACTCTTGACTCACCCGCTCGTTCATACGAGACGACTGGGACCGGAGATCTGAGAAGTCTATGGCTGTGTCTGGAAGAGGCACCATACCTGCACAACACACACACACACACTTTCCATACGGGCTCCAGCATGATTTCCTTAATTGATTATTCAAAATCAAAAGGTCACACACACGTACTGACCAGGGTCTGAGAAAACAGCTTTGGCATGGCAGGCGAGCAGCAGCAGCAGAATCAGGTTGAACACAGATCCGTGCAGGGTACACCACACACTGTGACACACACAATGCAGCAAACTTCACACTTTAGATCACACATTTTATTCAACTACATCTTGTGTCACCATATCGTACATTGTGGAATTTATACAGTAGGTGTTGTGGTGCCCCTGTAATATTCCTGTAATGCCATTAAATTCCACTTAACGTAATTGTTTCAATTGTCCAATATCCCTACAGTTACGTAAAATGTGTCGCTGTTATTCTTTACAGAATTAATTGCGTTGCTTGAAATGTATATTTACAAAATACCCTAGAATATTGTCATGTATAAACGAATATCTCATGACAGTGCTATAAAGAATTTTGCCAAAAAAAACTAAAACGCTTGAAAATGTGTTATTATTTCGACTTTGTTTATCATTTTTAACCGAGCTGACTGGCTGCTCTGATGTCAGAATGTAAACAAACTGATGCCACACGTTTTATCATAAAGCCCGCGTGTTTCACCCTCAGAAATACTCGACTAAACGTACTTAAAGAGATGTTTGATGTGTATGAAACCAGCTGTCGGTGGAGCGTCTCCTCCTATTTCTGTTGTCAAATGAATGGAGACAGCGCACAGCCCCTGACGCCATGTATGTTTCTAGCAGTTGTAACGTTGCAAGAATATATGACACATACCTTCCCGAGTAGGCGGGGATGAGGACGTACTGTATGACCACATAATCCGCGTAAAAGACGCTGAAATACGTCAAAATAAGGCAGATTACGCCGCACGGGTCTCTCTTGCAGCGCAGAGACGCCATCTTTTGCCAGGCTCCGCCCCCTGGCCCCCTCTTCCGGATGACGTCAGGGAAAAAAATAAATAGAAGCCGTGATGCATTCAGTAACTGTAGGAACTATTTTATCAATTCAAATCAATTAAATTAAATTAAATTATCCTTTGAGGGCAATTAATCGACAGTCCGTGACACACACAGAACGCTAAAGATTACAAGCGCAGACGCGTACAAACATAAATTAATCACTAACAGTCATTCAGGGAAGGAGAAAATCGTAAAGTTTGGAATAAGCAAAAGCAAATGTAATTATAAATAAATACTTATATGCGCACAAATAAATACACCATCACCAAAACTATACATATGAATATACCGGCAGTGTATAATGGTTTGCAAATTGTTTGCATTTGGTCGATGCATGTCAAATACCTTTTCCTGATTGATTCGTCTTTATTCAATAATACACCAAATGTTAACATACAAATGAGTGACAACAAATCATAATATACGCATTCTTAGTAGTCGGAGGAGAGGGAGTACGCTCTACTTTGAAGATAGATAGAAACACACGGTGGCAGCAGATGTCCTTATGACGCTCTTCCCGCGCACGCACGCTTGTCACGTACGCGCGCGCTGTTGCTCCGCCCCTGAAGGAGGCAGTCACGACTCCTCCTCCTCTCAAACACTTTTGTTGCCGCAGACACATACGGGACGTCGGCTGCGTGCTGTCTGATCACGCTCTTTAATCCTTTATTTCTGTGTCTTTCCTCCCCCAAGTAAGTTTTCCTGTTTTGGGGGAATTTCGCGTAAGCTCGAATAGGACGCGAAGGGAAAGAGAAGCGAGAGGAGGAGAAACAGGAGAAGCGCACAAACCTGGAGGAGGAAAAGGGCGTTCAGACTTCGAAGTAACCATGGAAGTTCCTGGTATGCAGGTAAGCGAAAGGTGGATTTTTTTACCGGAGTTTTCTGTCTTTTTACGCGGGGATCGAACCGAACCGAACCAGTTTACCAAGCACCACGCGATGCGTTGTGCAACCGACAGTCATTTCCTCTGTCGTTTAAGTTCATTTAGTGTCGTTTATGTGGCACAGCAGCCCGCAGGAGGCTCTCGCTCTGCCGCCCTGCCTCGCTCTGCTCTCCACACCCACCGCGAAGAACAAGTCACCGCGTATGTGACTTTCATGCGCCTGTCACACTTGGTTTCCTGTAAAATGTCTTCGTGGACGCCACAAGTGACTAAACGTAATCACCTACATTTCACACATAATGTCTTTATAAGGACTTTAAGGTGATTCGTGTCCCAAAGTATTGACCTTTGATGTTTGTATTTGTTGTTGTAGTCACTTAGTTCCTTATAATGTGAGGCCCCCCCCCCCCCCCTCCATATTAACCCTATACTACTTACATTTATCTCATGTATGTTAGTTTGAAGAGAGATCTATAATATTATTGATACACTGACTAGAGTAGACTTGTTTGTGTTTCACAATATGACTATGATGCCTCACAATGTGACAAACATCTATATTTCTTTCTATTATCCAATAGTTCTTCATAATTAGACTGGTTCCTGTGTTATGTCATGTATTTTGTGACAGCAATCCTCCAATCAATATGATTCCATATGATTCCTATATGTGACTTTGGTCCACAATGACATAATAGTGATTCCTGTGCTTCCTCCTCCATACTGGCTTTATAGTGACTTTATGGTATTCATTAATGTGATATCTCTTTAATTTTCCCTTTCTTTCCACTTTAAGTGCCTTTGGCCCTCCATACCTACTTGTTATTCAGTGTATATCAATACACTTGATAACATTCACATCACTTACACGTCTCTTTAATATTCATTTAGTGACTAGAGGCTGGCCTTATTATGCTTTATGGTGACACATAATGATGGTATTGTGTATCATACTCTGTTTGTGGCGAGCTTGCGTCACTTAGTTTTGTTTATATCCTCAGTCATAAGGATACAATGGGTTATGATGTCATCTTGTTACTTCATTGTGAATTCCCAGAAACATTTTGGCAATTAATGGTTTAACTTAACTTTAACCTTGTTGCTCCTTTATAGTGTTTACATCTCTTAATTATATTTGTATGGTTTCTTATGTGACTTTGGTTCTCTATTATAAAGACATGATTCTATAATGTGTTTGCATCGCTTGTATACTCCTTTATTGACTTGTGTTGTGTCTCTGGGACCAGCATACTGACCTCATTGTGACCATAAAGCACTTAGTCATCCAAAGTGTCACTGTAATATTTCTGCGGCGACTTGTTAGAACATTTTTGTGACGGCCTTCCACAGAGTAAGTTATTATTAGTAGTAGTATCCAGAATCAAGCCACAGTGTGTTTGTGCTGCTCAGTCGTGACATTATTTAGTTTGAAGGCTTTTATTTAACTGCTTGTGTTGTGTGTGTGTGTGTGGAATGTGTCTTTATGTCGGATTCGTGCAATATCCTGTTGAAACCGGCTATAGGATCGTGTTATGTGACGGTGAATCCGTGTGTCGAGTGTGTAGTGCCTCGGCGCGTCAAGCGAGTTTCTATTCTCAGGTGTGTCGACCTGTGGGACTGGCTGTCTGTCAGTTTGGTTTACCTGTTGTGCTTATCCCTGCTGGGCGGAGCTTGCCGATGTGTCATGGCCTGGTTAAAGCAACACACACACACACACACACACACACACACACGTCTATGGATATGCAGCAGTTTCATACTAGAGTTTATTTAGAAACGCCGTAGGCATTGTTACGTAATTTGTCAGACTGTGTTGACTGGGAGAATCAGTTTGTTGTTGAATTTGGCCTCCAGCATGTTTGTGTGTCAGCTCTTTCATAACTCCGAGGAATCCCGATATTGTTAACTCCATAAATGTTGGCGTCTTATATCGCTGGAGCTTTGTCATCTTATGAACACAGGTATGCTATCAAATATTGCGTCGGTTAAACTTTTAGCCTGTGAAATGTCGACAATAACAAAGTGCCCATCACAAACTCCCAGAACCCAGATGATTCACGTAATATTTGACTTCGGCACAAAAGCTGGAATACGAATTTCACGACATGTTCTTTTTTAGCCTTTTCCTCTATTTTTGCGGTGAAGTTTTCATCTCTTTAGACTTTTTTACGCGTAAGTCTATTGCCAGGTCACTAAAGCCAAAAAGAGTTGAGTGAAGTTGTGTGTGGTGTTGATGTGGCCAAGCCTATTGTCAGCCAAGCGTCACTACATCCTGTTTGAGGGAAACAGACGTACCTGAAACCGACTGATGTGCTTGAAAATCTAATGTACTTTAGCTGGAAAAGTTACTTACGTTTTCCTCTAAAAATCAAAGATTCTGAATTCGCAATGATGCAAACAAGAATGTCAATGCTAAAGCTGATGAATTGATTAATCGCAGGAAGGAATAGACCGAGAATCAACCGAAAGATCTTAATTGTAATCTGTAAATGAAATCAATGTTCAACATACATCAGGAAAAATCCTTTAGGCTAAGAATCCGGTTTCACTTCCACTTCCTTAACCTCGCCAGCTTCCGTGCTTGAAGCCAACAACCTGCTGAACGTTCTGGTGCGTCTCCCCACAAGTGACGTGTGCAGGGTTAAGCTGCTCGTTGCTATGACGCTGTGTCGGCCTCTACCTCGTCTACTGCGGTTTGCCTTTTTGGACAGCTGCACCTTTTTCCTTGACTTAACCTCCAGGTGTGTTTTTGTTTTCGTTTGAAAGCTTGAAAGAGTGAAATGGACACAAATAAACTTGGCACAATTGATTGAATCAAACGCGAAATTGTGATATGAGAATGTGCAATTGTTAAATCAAGATGAAAAGCACTTTTTTTATGTAAACCATAGATAAATATAGATAAAGAACCTTCACTCCAAACGGTAGGAGAAGAGGAAAACATTGGCAAGCTAGCATAAACGCTCAATCGGCTACATGAAGCATTTACCAAATCATAGAAGGCAAAGTTTCCCAATGTTTTCCAATGTGGTGTTGCGGCAAAATCGTGCGTGGCCTCATGTTGGCCTCGATCATACGGTCCGTCGCCACCAGTTTGCATTAAGTGGGTTCTAATGGCGTGACTCAGCAGATCACGGCTGGAGATGGGGGGGGGGGGTGAAATGAAGAGCAGGCGAGAATTTCACATGACGCGGCTCCACAGAGGTCGTCATCGGGAATGCTTTGTTTGTACTTCCTTCTCCGGCAGCTGTGACCTTTGACCCCCGGCTCGCTCGTGCACACACTATGGGAGCTTTTATGTCACAAAATTTTTCGGGGCGGCTCTCGCTAGTGAAAACACGGATGTCTCCCTCTCGCACGGTTTCCACAGCCGCGTCCAACTTTAGTTTTCTTAGGCAGCCGAATGTTTGCATGTTTGACAGAGCAGACGGAGTTCAATAACCTGTCTCTCCGTCTCTATCTCTCTCTCTCTCTCTCCCTGTCATTGTCGCCCTCTTTATCTCTCACCTGAATCTTATCGCCCTCGTTAACCTTAAATCTGCATAACTCGGGTGTACCTACGCAACAAGCACCTCTGTCATTGTGGCGACCAAAACAGAGCAGGGCTTAAAGGCACGGTTGGACATTTCTACATCGTACCTTTCACTACATGCATGTTCAACAGCTTTAATGTGACTATTAAAGACCTTTTGTATGCTCAGTTTGGAGCTTTTTCCATTGGAAATTCTGTGTCAGGGAAGTCTTTTGTGTCGGTTCCTTGTATTATTTATAGGTTTTTAGTACATTTGTAAATATTTTCCAGTATATCAGATGTCTGCGTTAGAACCAATGTTAGGAATAACCAAAGGGCAAAGTCTCCTGTATAATCATTGTTTTAGCTCCTAAAAACTCAAAACTAGCAGGTACAAATGGCCTGCAACGGCAACGGCGCACATGCAAATCTGACTCAGGTGAAACATTAACCTGAAACGCCTTTTTATAGAGCGTGACGCCGAGGCTTTTATTTGCGTTTGATTTCATCCTTAATTCTCCTTGAACACCCTGACGCCGATAAAAAAACCAGATTAAAGTTCCCAGGCTTCATGCGGTGAAACGTTAAGGGGAAATACTGTATGTTTACTCTGAAACGGTCAAAGATCCGTGCGTAATCACAGAAACACCGCCGTCGTGCTCTGGGGCGGTTGTGGGACTGTTGAATATTTAACTTCCACTCGTCCACCAACTGAGGCTCTTTAACTGCCAGGGTCAAAGTGCAATGTTTAATGTTTATCTAATCCCGCCCCCCATGCTTATATTTTTGCTGTTTATCTCCACATCGGCACACAAACTTGCCCAAGGGCACCAAGGGGGAAGGATTTAGGAGGAGGGAAGTCATCTCGTCAAATGAGGATGCTGTTAATTTGGTACAAAACAGGAAATCCTTTATTTGAATGTTTATGTGGTAAGAAATCCCAGAGAGAGAGAGCGAGAGGGAAACTCCCATTGTTCCTTATCTCATTATTACATCATAATTGATATCTAAATTGCTTGTTTACGCACTGCCTTTTTGGCCGAACGTGGAGCAGCCGAGCACCGTACGCTTCTTCTCGATGTGTGGATGAGCGACACAGACACACCCCTGCCCACAGTAGAAGGAAGAGATTACGGGATAATTTCGGCACATTTACTGTCAATCTGCTGTGTTCTTTGTGACTCATTATCACTATCTTTGCCCTTTATGGCTCAGAGTACTGCAGTATAATCATGATCCCAATGCTAAGGACACTTAAACCAGTACTAAGGATTACTGTCAACCATGCCATTTTCTGACAATTCCAGTCAAATATGTAAGTTTTTTTCTAGAATTAATCAAGAACATTAAAGTTTGGAAAGTAATACATTTTCCTATATATTTTTCTTTGATTTTGAGTTTTTTAACAACATTACTGTAGTCAAATATTTAACAAAAAATTTTCTGAATATTTTAGATTTATTATTTTGTGTTCTCCGGATTATTTTATCATCTATTATTTATCTGGGTTTTTAATATATTTTATTTCGTTTTTTATATTGGTATTAATTTTGAGTAGAATTTGTCCAAATCATGACCGATTCCCTTAACCTACCTACCTTATCATATGTTATGGATGAAACTCTCTCAGTATCTTTGCTTGTGTTGGATTTATACGTTTTTTTTCTCCCGGTGGTCATGTTTGACCTTTGAACCTCTTGGCCTGTTTGACGTCTGAGCGATGGCACAGTTACGAGGATAAACCACTGAAGCCTTTATCTCGCCTGTCTCTAAAGCTCAGCGAAAGTGAAAGTTTGTCACTGCGCCGTGAGGAAACATAACCGTGTTCTGCTTTCCTTCTCTCTCTCTTTATCTTCATCTGTCTCTCCCTCTCTCTGTCTCTCTCTCAACTCTTCATTTTCTCCTCCTGTGTGCTCCTGCTTGCTCTCTCGCTCTCTCTCTCTCTCTCTCTCGGCCGAAAAGTATCATTAGACGCTAACCGCTGTGTTTGCTGACAGGGTGTGGCAACATTGTGGGTACTGTGTGTGTGTGTGTGTGTGTGTGTGTGTGTGTGTGTGTGTGTGTGTGTGTGTGTGTGTGTGTGTGTGTGTGTGTGTGTGTGTGTGTGTGTGTGTGTGTGTGTGTGTGTGTGTGTGTGTGTGTGTGTGTGTGTGTGTGTGTGTGTGTGTGTGTGTGTGTGTGTAAGAGTGACTGTTCCATTTTTAGGTTTAGAGAGGAAATCCAACCAACATCACAGCAATTTTATGTTTTTCTCTCTCTCTCTGTGTGTGTGTGTGTGTGTGTGTGTGTGTGTGTGTGTGTGTGTGTGTGTGTGTGTGTGTGTGTGTGTGTGTGTGTGTGTGTGTGTGTGTTCAGACTTGCAGAACGACTCCTTACTTAGACAACGATGGCAGCAATTCAGCCACTTCAAACACTACAAACACAGCTCCCTCCTCACGGCTCAGACTTACTTAACACTCAAGTCAAGACAGGCAGGTCACAAGACAGACGGGTGTAGACAGACAGGTCGCAAGTCAAGGTTCATTTCTAGACAGACAAGTCACAAGTCAAGCCCCATGTGTGTACAGGCCAGTCACAAGTGAAGTCTCATACGTGGCACCTGCGTTCTCCTAGAGATCTTAGAGGCTACGGGGTCAAGTCTGCATTCATGGAGGCTCCCTGCCGGCTTGGTGACTAGGGCTTTGGACCGAGTGGTTAGGTCACCCGCTGCGTGTCGCCCAGTCCAACAGTCCCCTGGTGTCCATCTGAATTTCTATGCGTCGTATTTCAGTACGTTTAGAAACTGCGACGTTTGTGCTTTACACTGACAAAGATTACAGTTTAGGAAATGGATGTAAGAATCCCTCACAGATAAGTGTGGGTGTGCGCGTGCGCGCGTGTGTGTGTGTGTGTGGTCGAGCAGCTGTGTGTGTTCAGTTCCTGTTATCTTTAACTGTCACACTCGTTTCCTTCTGGGTTTTATGCAGTTTGAGTGTGTGTGTATGTGCGGTGTTGAAAGGCCTCGGGTGTGAGGAAATAAAGAAAAAAACAACTCCGGAGTCTTTCATTGCATGTTTTTTGTTAGAATTGAAGGTGGTTGTTTGTGTTAATTCTGCTTCCTGTCTTCCCTCAGAGTTCACAGATCGATCCGGAGGAGCTGTTCACCAAACTGGACCGGATTGGTAAAGGATCATTTGGAGAGGTGTGCATGTTTGTCGTCTCTCGATTAGGTGTTTGCATGCGTTCATCAGTGTGATTGAGGTGCGGTGTTTTCCCTCCTCTTACTCTTCAATCGCGCTCCCTCTCCCGCCCTCAGGTCTTCAAAGGCATAGACAATCGCACCCAGAGCGTCGTCGCCATCAAGACCATCGACCTGGAGGAGGCGGAGGATGAGATCGAGGACATCCAGCAGGAGATCACAGTGCTCAGCCAGTGCGATAGCCCGTACATCACCAAGTACTACGGATCCTACCTGAAGGTGAGACGCCAAAAGGTTGTAGGTTCAAATCCAGCCTGGGCTCTTTGTCGTTCAGGAGCTCTAGTTACCTCCTGCTTAACCAAAGACAGCTGGGTTTAGGTTACTATATGTGCTTTGACCTAAAGTTTGGAGCGAAGGTAGGAAGCCACTTCCCGTGGACCAATCCAGAAGGTTCCTTGCTCGAATTCCAGTCACACTGCGGCGCCTCTAAATCTCCTCTTCCTCATATATTGAACAGCACTCGTATAAGAAGAAGAAAAATAAAGTTAGAAAGTAGAAACTGATTTTTTTTCCTTCTGTGTCTCAGGGCAGCAAACTATGGATCATCATGGAGTACCTAGGTGGAGGTTCAGCGCTCGACTTGGTGCGTACTGTTAGCTGGTTTCTGTAATGTTTACTAAGGTCTAATTAACAGTACTTAGCCCGAGTCTTTGTTGTTTATCCATGGATGCCGTCTCGGCTTTAATTTCGGCTTAAATCAACCCTGATTCAATGTCAGAATTTTAGCTCGGAGGCCTGGACAAGTTTTGCGTGTTGAGTCGTGTCTCAAATGAGTGCAAACAGGTTAAATGTGTGTGTGTGTGTGTGTAGCTTCGTGCTGGTCCGTTTGAAGAATCCCAGATTGCCACAATGCTGAAGGAGATCCTGAAGGGACTGGACTACCTGCACTCTGAGAAGAAGATCCACAGAGACATCAAAGGTATAGAACGTTCTCAAATGTTGTGGGGTTTTTTTTAATCGTTTGTTATCCACGCAAAGTTAACCCGGTCCGCCCTCCTTTTCTCTCTAGCTGCTAATGTCCTGTTGTCGGAACACGGACAGGTGAAGTTGGCAGACTTCGGGGTTGCCGGTCAGCTGACGGACACACAGATAAAGAGGGAGACGTTCGTAGGAACGCCGTTCTGGATGGCGCCGGAGGTCATCCAGCAGTCTGCGTACGACTCCAAGGTAACACCCGTTAATGTGAACGCCCCACTATGTTCACGTCTTCCACTTTGGTGAGGACGTTTGGTCTGAAACACAACAAAACACACAAAGCAACTGATCATCAACTGAAATGATGAATAACGATAATAATAGACAAACATTCATAACTGCACCTGCCGCCATCACACACGCACAATAAACAAAGAGGACACTTTTGACAGTCGGATACCTGATCACAAAGTAAACAAATGTCTTTACAAATGACGCAACAGCTGATGTGTGCGCGTGCGTGTGCGCGTGAGAGAGAGAGAGAGAGAGAGTCTGGCATGCTGTGTTTTGGAAATAAGGCAAACCCAGTAGGGTGTGTGTATACTTTGTCTTTAGATGTGGGTAAGAGTGTGTTGAATGATGTGGTTTGGTTCATATGGCGTGTGTGTGTTAATAGCTCAGTTGATCGCCCTGCAGTCGGTTCGGGGACTAGTTTGGGTCGCATCAGAGTTTTATTTCAGTCTCAATGTGGCCATTGAGGTCTACGCCTGACGAACCGGACCTAAGAGGGGGAAACTAACCCTACTCCGATTGAACTGGATCAAACTACGGAGGTTTAATATGTGGTTCACTTATAATCGGTCGTCTTCAGCCACTCCCAAGTAAACGCTGGCTCACTTTGTCGCAGGGTTCTACACGTTGTTACCATACGAACCAATCGAACAACGTCCACAGTGGTCTAGCAAGCCATGATGGAATGAGGGAGAAATAAAGTGAAGACGAGTTTCAGGAACTATTGGAATAATTGACACCGACACACTTCAGACAAAAGAATGAGAGAGAAAGGATTTCAAAGAACAGCTCTGTGTGTGTGTGTGTGTGTGTGTGTGTGTGTGTGTGTGTGTGTGTGTGTGTGTGTGTGTGTGTGTGTGTGTGTGTGTGTGTGTGTGTGTGTGTGTGTGTGTGTGTGTGTGTGTGTGTGTGTGTGTGTGTGTGTGTGTGTGTGTGTGTGTGTGTGTGTGTGTGTGTGTGTGTGTGTGTGTGTGTGTGTGTGCGCGCGTGTGCGTGTGCATGCGCGCCATATGGTCAGTGTGTGACAGCAACGGAGCAGCAGAGTAAAACAGTTGTAACATGATGCTATATAGCATTGCCGCAAGTGTGTGTGATAACCTCTACACCCAAACGTGTGCTGACACATGGTCAGTGTAGCAAGTTGAGAAGACGTGACATTCAACCTGTGTGTGTGTTTACATTTGTCTGCAAGTATGTGTGCTTACTGTGCTGACATATGGTTAGTGGGTGTCAGCCATCTTGCAAACAAAAGTCCAAACCATCTGACTGTGTGTGTCTGTGCGTATGTGTGTGTGTGTGTGTGTGTTCAGGCTGACATATGGTCTCTGGGCATCACAGCTATCGAGCTCGCCAAAGGTGAACCTCCAAACTCCGACATGCATCCCATGCGAGTGCTGTTCCACATCCCCAAATCTCCGCCTCCAACTCTGTCCGGCGATTTCTCCAAAAGTTTCAAAGAGTTCACAGAGTCCTGCCTCAACAAGGACCCCGCCTTCGTAAGACACACACACACACACACACACACACACACACACACACACACACACACACACACACACACACACACACACACACACACACACATATGCAGACAGACTGACACACTCATTAAGTCTGGGCCACACCTGATTTCATCTGAGTGAATCATTTTCACGCCTTGTCAGGTCAAAGGATGTGATGACAACAACTTTTCAAAATAAAGTTAGTTTAATTTGCCTCTATGAGAATCCAATTTATACACATATTCCCTTATTTAAAATTCAGTGATGCTATTTAAAACTTATAAACATAGACAGTTTCAAGTGCAAGAAAATTCAGTTTGTGTATTAACGTCCCTATAAGCCAGGGGAAAGGAAAGGTTTTGAAACTCCATTATTTAATTTAAAGCTCATATCTATGAAGATCTTGTGCAGCATTTAAGATGACTGGTTGCCATCTGCTGCCCCCTGGTGGAGTAACTTCGACAAACCAGTTCTTCTCTCATTTTGTTTCTTTTGTCTCTCGAGCAGAAGTAATTTTCACTTTTTAATACAGGGAAAATCAGCAGTGTGACAAGAAAATGCTCTCTTTCTCTATTGCTCTGTTCTTCACCTCTTTCCCTTTCTCCCTCTCTCTCTCTCTCTCCCTTTCTCTCTGTGCAGCGTCCCACAGCCAAAGAGCTCCTCAAGCACAAGTTCATCGTCAAACACTGTAAGAAGACGTCCTACCTCAGTGAGCTGATCGACAGGTACAGGAGGTGGAAGGAGGAGGGGCACAGCGGCAGCAGCTCGGACGACTCCGACAGGTAAAGCGTGTGTGTTGAAATATTTTCAAGAGTGCATAAAAACTGTACATTATTGCCATCTAGTGGTGACAGTGTTGTGTGTGCGTGTGTATAGTGGCATATGAAACGTATAGCACTTTAACAAATTAGATCTGGTTTTCGTTATTGGTATTATTATTATTTATTCTCCTGTCCTTTTCCTGTGTGTGTTTACAGTGAGTCCAGCAATAAAGAGAATAATAGCAACTCGCCAGAATGGTCCTTCACCACTGTCCGCAAGAAGAAGACAGAGGGCCGGAAGGTGCTAAACGGAACGGTCAGTACAGCTCTGTGTATGTATGTGTCTGTGTGTTTGTGTCTGTACTATCTTTTCTTCCTCCTCATCATCTCCCTCTCTTCAGGGTCAGGATCAGCTGAGTAAATCCACAAGTTTGAATACAGTCATCTCTCCTGTCTTCACCGAGGTTAGTACACACACTCACATACATTTAACATAGGATATTGTAATTTGTTCCTCACGTATGTGGAATTAACGACGGAAATATGGGAATGTACTGGAGATTAAGATGAATAAACGTCTTCGTCCTCTGTGTTGTGTAGCTGAAGCAGCAGCATAAGGAACAGTCTGAGCAGCGAATGGCCATAGAGGAGCTGGAACGCAACATCCGGTTGGCCGAGGACGTCTGCCCAGGCATCACGGACAGGATGGTCACGCACATCATCGCCAGGTACCAGAAGTACGTCCTTTATTGTTTTTGGCCATCCTCTTTTTCTACATCATCTTACTCGTCCTCCTCCTCTCTCTCTCTCTCTCTCTCTTCCCTCGTAACCCCCTCGTAACCCCCTCGTGTGTGTGTGTGTGTGTGTGTGTGTGTGTGTGTGTGTGTGTGTGTGTGTGTGTGTGTGTGTGTGTGTGTGTGTGTGTGTGTGTGTGTGTGTGTGTGTGTGTGTGTGTGTGTGTGTGTGTGTGTGTGTGTGTGTGTGTGTGTGTCTTAGATTCACCACCAACTGAAGGATGGACGGGGAAATGAAATGCGCGAATCGAAGAGAGACTGTGATGGACGATAGGAAAAGGGAGATTTGCTGTGCGATGTCTCCTCGCTGTACACACATTACACACCCACACACACACACACACTACATGTAATATATACACTATACATTATATATATTTACGATATGCATTCACTGCTGCTGAGACGAGAACTTTTTTTCGTCTGCAGGTTTCGTAATAATTTGGAAACAAATCTGGATTTTGTTGTTTTTGTTGCGCCGTCATGTCCGGCAAATGTCGTCGCAAATCCACAATCCATTATGATGTAATCAATCAGAGTTTCTTAATCGAATATCTCTCAAACAAAATACGTGAACTCTCAAGTTTTCACCGACTCGACCTTAACAAAACTTTAAAAACAACGTATGTGCCTTAAATATGTTTGTTAGCGGTTGTTTCGCAGATGTACATTCAACTGCTCACAGTATGGAAAAGCTTCTAGTCTGTTGGCAGTGCAACGTTTGGTGTCACCTTGACTTTGTAGATGTTTATATGTTTGTTCAGTAGCACTTGAGAGAGAGATTATATGCCAATATTCCATACATTTGTTCTAGTTGCTTTTAAATTACAGCTCCCTCACCGCGGTCACAGGTTTTCAGCTTTAAGCGTCAAATCTTCTTCCAGTTTACAAAGTTTAAACCACCTTTAAATCAAAAACAAAGATGAAAATTGGATTCAGCATCAGACTTGATCACATCATTAGTACGCCACCCAGTTTTGAACATGTGTAGGGCGACCAAAGCAATAATTATAGAAACAAACGCTGTGAAGTTGGTCTGAGGAACAGCCCAGAGGTAATGTGCTATATAAGACATAAGAAACTAATACAGCCGACAGCAACAATAATGCTCAGCTTCTGTTTTTCAATAGTAAGAAACAAATTAATCTTTACGATCCAGAGGACAAATACAGTATGGCCACTTATTTAACAAATTGGATTTGGACTGGATTTAACAGATTCTTGCCTGGCTAGCAGCTTCCTAACAAATTAGTGTGTTTTTTGCTGTCATGGCAAACAATCAAGTGGGAGTAAATGGAGCGAAATACACAATTAACATCTGAAGCAATGAGTCAAATCTAATCTACACTCGCATTTAGCAATAATGTAATACTTAATGTGAGTGTTTGGTGTGCAAAGAAGAGTTTAGGACAACAAACAAACAGATCTTAAGAATTTATAGTTGTATTGTTTCACTGTTAAAAACATCAGACTCATTGCTACAAGTGTTCAGGCTCTAGCTAACTAGTATCTTGATAACTATTGACCAAGATAGCAAACAATTGTTCCTGAACTGGTTGGCTAGCTTGCCCATTGGTTAGAAAGCTAACAAAGCTAGCTAACTGTTTGTAAGTACATTTAGAGCTGTAAACACTCCACTCACGTTTGGTTAAGATAACTGAAGTGGTACTTTTTGGTTGGTGAGGCCTTAAGAGTCCAAATGTGTCATCTAAAAAAGTGCTAACCATGGAGGAAAACAAAAAATAGGAGAGTAGGTAAAAATGTCAGGAAGGGTAAAGCAAAGATTGTTTTTGAAATGCCCCGCATCTGTTCACACGTGTCACGTTTCATCACAATTTGTTTTTGTTGTTGTTGACATGCTGTATGTCATATTGGGATGTTGTTTTCCGACCGTTAAATAGCAACACGACTCATTTTCGGGAGTTGGGCGTGATGGGAGCTGTAATCAAAGGAAGCGCCATTGTTTTGTACCAAAGACACTATAACGTTTGGTCATTGTATATTTTTTGTCTTTTTATATATCATAAGGGATGAAACGATGCTTTTTGAGGGGGGAATTGTAAAATTGAAGATGTAAGATTTTACAGAAATGTACTCCTTTTGTAGCGGGGCGTAGAGTTTTATGAATAAATATTTAAGTTTGATTGAGAAACGTGTTTGATTCATTTTGTTTTGTGGGGGGGGATTCTATTTTCTGAAAGATGCTCAAAGGATATCGAAAGATGTTTTTTCCTTTTTTTACAATAATTTTCAACCTTATCTTAAATGAAAATACATCTTTTGCTGATTTCAGCTGATTTGTTCTTTTTCATTTTTCTCTGTAAGGGGAATAAATGTGATAAATATGTATACATGGACACGAACAATAGGACTTGCCAATGTAAACATGTAGCATTTCATAACCACAGTAAGAGGAGACCAAGTGTGAGTGACCATATAACAAACAGGTGAGATATTAAAATAACTGTAACTTTCCTTTATATATATGTTTTTGACGAATATGTTTGACTTATTTACACCCAGAAGTTGTGTTTGTCTACAGAATATATAATGGGAACAATTAAATGGCTCAGAAAGACTCAAAGTCTTGTATACCTGAACAGTTCTGACAAATTTCACAGCACAGCTCTTTAATAGTACAAGTGAGCTATAACAACTACAGGCGTTTCAACTTCGTCACGTAGCTAACAAGCATCTTATCTCTGTTTCATAATCTCGAATAGGAGACTTCAAGCGACACTGGTGATTTTACACAATTTTCAGGTCTTACACATCCAACACATATCACTGATCTCTTTTTGCATGTATCATTTTGCGGATTTTTGTCACTTGATGTGGCTACAACTCAGGATCATAGCATTAGTTTGTAGAAGCTAATGTGTTTTTTCTACAAACTTACTAATTGTGGTTGTACACACGAAACCGTCACATCACAATTTTAGTTTTGTGCTTTTTTTAACACTTTTTGTTGACCTCATCCTGTCAGTTGTTACTGTGACCGTGAACATGATCGTTCACATGGTTTTCCGTCTACAGTGTAATCTGTGTAATCTTCTGCCCGCCTTTCCCTTCATCACCTCTTAACTTGTCTTTCTTCTCTTTACCTTTCACATCCTCCTCCTCCTCCTCCTCTTCCTCTTCCTCCTCATCCAGTTGGAGGCTACCAGACGAGAACCTCATCCTGGCAAGTCCAGCTGACCGCATCATTCTACTCAGCGGGGGTGGCGGGCAATAATATGGGTAGAAAACCTCTGGGTCAGAATCGCTGTAGCTTCGCGTGGCGCCTCCTATCATGCATACCGATGTGGGCCGGTCAGGCAGAGGGGAGGAGTTTAGGGGGAGGTAGGTGGGTCTGGAGGGCCGTGTCAAGTGTGGGTAGTAACCAAGTGGACGGAACTCAGAGGCGAGGTTACAGGTGGGGTTCGTACTCTGGGAGATGTGAAACTTGACATCAGGCTGGCTGGCCACACGACGAGGCAGCCCAGGCAGGAAGTTACAGTCGTCACTGTAATGCCCTGCCTCGGTGTGTCCAATGTCCAATAACCTTGCTCCATTGCTTCCTGTTTGGTAAACCCTGGCCAATCCCAGCCCACCTGAGCCCGAGGGCCGGAGACTCCTCCTTAACGATGAGAGTGAAGATGAGTCGTTGCTCAGCGGGTAGAAAGATGGCCGCGGAATGTTCTCCATTTGCATGTAATCTTGCCTTCTCGATTGCGGGAAACGCTCCAGCGAGGAAACGGTAACGTAGTCTGACAGGTAAGTGTGCCGATTAAACGGTGAAGATCCAGCCAGCGGGAATGTAGGAAGGACGGGGTGGTACTGATAGGTGGGACTGTTAGGATAAAGAAGGACCAATTGCTGCGCTGCGTCTGGGTGAGGCTGGGGGTTGGGCCGACGCCGCGACCGGTTGGCGTAGACGCCGGCTAGTCTTTGAGCTTGGCGTTGTGCCCCGCTCCTCCCCACCCTCACGTCATCGATCACTGACGTGGAAGCAGACCTTATTTTAGGCGAGGGGCTGGACTGGTGAAGAGGCGGAGAGAGGAGGGTGATGTGAGAGAGTGGGCGTGATGTCTGCTTGATCCTGACAGACGAGTGGGTGCGTCTGGCCCTGGCCCCTTCGATTTCCATGTCGTTTCTCCCCTGGCGATGAGGCTCCAGCTCCTCTTGGCTGCGGACCACCATGTCCTGACCAGAATGAGCGCACGGTTGTGATTGCTCATACACCTGAAGAGGTAAAACAGACTTTTCTACATCTGCAAAATTTACATTTTAGTCTAATGTTTTTTTCTCCAATAAAATCTGTTGGTCAGCACAAGTAAATAAAAATGTATATTGCCCGTCCTCTCTGGGCTTCCATTATTGGGTTACGGGAAGTATTTTTGTTCTTTTAGTTGTAATTACTTGTTTGGAAACATCTGTGAGGAGATCTGGAGACGATTGACACTGTCGGGGGTCATAGTCCGACTGACAGTAGGTCCTGTGAGAAAACAGACAGGTCAACGTTTTATCTCCTTATATAAACGTATTTTAGGGGAAAACTTTACACAAAGAACTGAAACACTTTGGTCACCTACAAGAAACTGAGAACAGCAAAACATTGAGAGTCTAGAACAAGTTCAAAGACAACAACAAATTTACCTCCACCTCAGAAACACAACCATAGTTCATACTTTTTTTCCCCCAGTCTAGTCAGGTCCAAGCAGGCATATTGGATAAGGGCCACTTATGGATCACTTAAAAACAAAGATGTAAAGTAGCCAAGGACAAAAGGAGATGGGTCACAATGGTTCACAAGGTTGTCCTCACCTCTCAAAGTGTAATGGCTTCTTCTCTCCCGAACCCATGCTCTCTAGCAGCTGCTTCTGAGTCCGCCCACTGCCACACAGGAAAAGGAAACAATGTTATGATCATTGTGCTCATCTTCACATGACACTTGTAAACCAAAAAGAACTAAACTAATGCTAAAATACAGTATATCAAGCAAACAACCGCCCAATGGCATCATCAGTTCCTGCTTTCAGAAGACTAGACCGTGGATGATTACTTAAACCCTTATATGTTAGCAGCGCGTGTGTGTGTGTGTGTGTGGGCAGGTGGGTGTTTGTGCTACCTGAATCTGAAGCTGGAGCCCTTGCAGGACAACAGGGTTTTGTTTAGGGCCTTGGGTTCCTCTGACAGTCTGAAAAAGGCATGATACTCCACACACAGCTTCCAGAACGACTTGCACACATCGCGACTTGCCATGCAGAACTCCAGTGTGTCCTTGCACGACGGCTGGGTGACATCACAAGAACATGTTTGAACACACAAACAGAACCATACAGTAGCCACACAACACAGCTCAGCATGGGGCCAGGTTCTCACCCCAACTTTGTCGTGAAGCTTAATGAGAAAGTGTTTGCGCTTGAAGCTCAGCTTGCGAATTTTGGCCCAGCTGAATGTGTTGATTTTGGTGTTTCCCTGGAGAACGGAAGAAAAAGATGATATTGCGAGTGTCCTAGATCAGCATGGGGTCATGACCCCTAGTGTGTGTGTGTGTGTGTGTGTGTGTGTGTGTGTGTGTGTGTGTGTGTGTGTGTGTGTGTGTGTGTGTGTGTGTGTACCTGAAAGACCAGAACTCCAGAGTGTGTGACAGCCAGGTTAATCCTCATTCCCTCTCCGTCGTGGGCAGGATGAGGCCTGATGCCGTACATGTCCAACTTCCTAGCCACTTCCAGCAGCTGAATGTCCGAGTCTGCTGGCCTCACACCTCTACGGGGAGGAGAGGTACACATGAGGCGAAGTACAACACAAGTACATCAAATACAATAGATGGTACAGTACACCATACTGCCAATGAGTACAGGTTTAGTAAAGTTACACTCTGGAAAATGAATTGGATGAAATTAGGAAATGTTGATGTAAGAACTGGAATAGACCATCTTTTGTGTGTGTGTGTGTGTGTGTTTGTGCGTGCGTGCATGCGTGCACCTGTGCTTCTTGTGGAACTTGATGATCTTGTGGTCCAGGTATTCCTGGTTTGGGACGTACTGCTTCATCTCCAAATGGTGACAGTCCAGCTCCTCATCATAATCCCCTAACTCCGCTGCAACATACACACACAAACAGATTTGACGCATTTCTAGTAAAATATCAACAATCACTGTGAAATGTCACAGGTCAAAATTTAATCAGATTGTGTCTTCAGACTACGCACACTGCAGTATGTGCGAGACCAACAGGGCGGCGCTGTTGTCGTGACATGTCAGACTGCCATTAGAGAGATCCTGCTTTATCTGTAAAGCAAAAAGATACCTACACACACACAGACACACAGACACACAATGACATGACATGACCCCAAAGTTTGGTTGATAGGATTAAATTTGGTTGGTTAGTTTTGGTTCATAGTGGCTAAAATGGGAACACACATGGTTACCTGGTGAGTCCTCTCTTTAGCTGCCCAGGGTCCGGTGGGAAAAACTTGACTATAAACCTGAAGAAGAGGTTGTTTGAGTCTGAAACAAAAAGGGAGGATGAGAGAGAGAATTTACAAAATCAGAACAATGGAGAGATTGAGATGCATTGAGATGAGGGAGAGGGAGAGGGAGAGGGAGAGAGAGAGAGAGAGAGAGAGAGAGAGAGAGAGAGAGAGACTGACTTACATTTAATCTGTTTGGCCAGTGGCTTCAGTAGTTCTAACCACACCTGAAATAGACACATTTCACAAAACACATGAAAATAACCTACAACTGTCTATACATTATTTTGATAATCGATTAATCTACTGATTATTTTGTACTGTTAATCGAGTAGTCAGTATTTTTATATGTTTGTACTCTGATTTTGTCTATCACAGTCTGATTCTTATTGTGAGACAGACGGGAAGTCCCAAAATAATCCCAAATAATAACACATTTGAAAATAAATCTACAATGATAATATATGAATAATCAATCTGGCCAATTTGATATAAATACACTTAAATTAACCATTATGATAAACAAAATGTCACATGTGTTTATGCTCCTATACATAGCTTCGGGCTGGGATGTTAGGACATATTGCTGATCAATCGATTACATGCTTTTTCCTTTAATTGGGGAGAGTCAATTATAATCGATTAATCATGGCGATCCAGCGGTAATCATGGGGGGCAGAATGTCAGTGTGTGTGTGTGTGTGTGTGTGTGTGTGTGTGTGTGTGTGTGTGTGTGTGTGTGTGTGTGTGTGTGTGTGTGTGTGTGTGTGTGTGTGTGTGTGTGTGTGTGTGTGTGTGTGTGTGTGTGTGTGTGTGTGTGTGTGTGTGTGTGTGGGGAGGCAGTGGCTCAGTGGGTAGAGCTTCCGCTTGGGAACCGGAGGGTTGCTGGTTCGAGCCCCTGCCGAGGTGCCCCTGAGCAAGGCACCGAACCCTCAATTGCCCCCCCCTCTGCGAAGGGTGGTAAATGTAATGTAAGTCGCTTTGGATAAAAGCGTCAGCCAAATGATCGTAATGTAATGTAATGTGTGTGTGTGTGTTCTTACATAGTTACCACTGTAGTGTCTAAACTCCAGTCCAAAGTACTCTTTCTCCAGCAGTTTGAGATGACCACACACTTTGTTGTAGAAGTCACAACCTAAGACCTTTTGCTGATCGAGAGAGAAAGAGAGGTAAAGAGTGGGTGAGTTCAATCATGTTTTTAGTTCTTTCTTTTTCAAGCCGCTCACATTCCATTGCATCTTTTCCTTTTCCTCCCTTGGACTCTCCTATCTTCCCTTTCTTCAGTCTCCCTCTCCCTCTCTCATTTCTTACCTCGCTAGCTGACGTTTGACGCCTGCTAGCTTGTGTTTATCACCCTGCTGAGGTTCACTGGGCACCTGGGCGTCCCTCATTAACTTGTCATGAGGGAGGAAGAGGAGGGACAGAGCAGCTGTAACAGATTATAAAGGGAAGCACAGGCCTATAACCAACGATTAGAGGAGACAAACGTCCACCCCCACAACAATGGCACCAGAAGAACAAATGGAGCAGAATGCACCTTTAAGTCTGCGCTGATGTTACTGTTAGTCTTGTAAATGATCCATCCATCCATCCATCCCTCCTTTCATCCATCCATACGTCCAGCTCGTTGTGCACTCCTTCAATTCATCCATGCACCTATCTTCTCACCAATCTATTCACAATCCATCCATTGGACAACAATTCAAACATGTTTGTACACAAATGTATATCAGGCTTTGTCTCTCTCTCTCCTCTCTCTCTCTCTCTCTCTCTCTCTCGCCTCTCCCCACTCCCTTCCCCCCATCTGTTCCTCTTGCTCCTCTTGCAAAGATACTTCTTTTCCCCTGGAGGCCGCTGGGTAACTGTGAGAAAGAGCATGAGGGCTACTTTGCAAACACAACACACTCTCTTGAACAGAAACTATCTATCTATCTACCTACCTACCTACCTACCTACCTACCTAACCTACCTACCTACCTACCTACCTACCTACCTACCTAACCTACCTCTCTCTCTCTCTCTCTCTCTCTCTCTCTCTCTCTCTCTCTCTCTCTCTCTCTCTCTCTCTCTCTCTCTCACACACACATTTAATTCCTAATATTCACTGTCTGTGATTGAAAGCAAGCGGCCGCACATGATTATAGAAATTAAAACAACTTTGATGAAGATGATATATGATAATAAAATTGTTTGGAGAGAACAAACACATAATACATTTAAAGAAATGGTGTATTAACACACTCAGTTTGGAGTTTGTCGCTCTCACCTCCACCTCAAACGTGCGCTCGCTGTCATCCAGAAAGATCACGCGCAGCCGTAGCTTAGTCTCCTTAGAGACCCGGGACTTGGTCGTGAGGCTCCCGAGTCTCCCGGTCCGTCGGAACTGGTCCCCCATCTCTGTCCCGCTGTGTCCCTCCTCTGCCTCTCAGGAAAAATGATTATAACCCATAAAATCCAACTTCTTTAGATTAAATCTCCACAAAAGCAGCGGCGCCACAGCCACCAGCCTCACGCGCTCATCATATCATCACCCCCATCTTCATCTTCATCTTCATCATCTCTTCGCCCCTCTGGAACACCGTCTGCCTCTGGAGCGCGCGCTCTCCACTCGCGTAACGGAAGGCTTACGTCATCTCCAAACACGAAGCCCGACCTATATTATATTATACTATACCATATTATACTATATTATACTATACTGTACTATAGTGTACAGTGTTTTTGCCATGTTACCGAACATGAACTACAACCTTATAATATGTCTGTTGTGACTCCTTCACTCATGAAACTTATTTTAGTTATTTAATGTATATGATATCCAAAACTGAATAAATATGTAGCATGAAGTAATTTAAACATAACTGTATCAAATCAGTGTGTTTGTGTGTGTGTGTGTGTGTGTGTGTAAGTGTGTAAGCGTGTATGCACGTACATGTGTGTGTGCGCGTGTATGTGTGTACTTGTGTCTGTGTGTGTGCGCGTGCATGTGTGTGCATGTGTGTTCTCTCCATAGGAATAATATGAATTTCACGGTGGCTGGACACTTTTAGAGAAGTGACCTGTCCAAAAGTAGGCTAGTGGTTCTATGCCTCAACTAGCCTCCAGCATGGACTCAGCACTTAGTGTGTGTGTGTGGTTGTGTTGTGTTGTGTTGTTGTGTTGTGCATGAAGCATGAACATTCATTATTTGGATCTGACACGATTATTTTTCCCTATTATTCCATGAAAACCAACGTGAACGTGGTGAATTACCTTTAGAACTTGTAAGATTAAATTTTATTAAGATTCAGCTTATTTATTGTATTTGTACCCTGTGGGCAGAATAGTGTTCTTCGTTTGTTTGTCCTGTTTCGGTTCTGCAGGCTTCCCCCCATCCATCCTTACCCTTACGTACAGTTAATTTCCTTGCAGTTGACCTCCAGCTGTAACTAAGCAGGGCAAAGGCTGAGTTCCACTAACACACTCCAGTGCACACAAACTAGAACTGGTTAACTCCAAATTAGTTTAATTCCAAAGTTTACACACGTGATTAGTTACACTGTAAACAATTAATCTGCCTGACCGTCTGACTGAAATCCACTGTTAGATTAACTGTTAGGTCCTAACAGTTAATCTTCTTGCAGTTGACTGATTGTCATTGTTTGTATCGTCATCCTAACAGTTAGGATGACGGTACAAACAATGACACCAAAACATCAATGCAAAACCATCACCATGGTTACATCTAATGAAGACATAGAAATCCACAAGTTTCACTTCATGGAGCTGTTATTGTGATTTCATCATCTGCTAAGCTTTGTGTTAGAGCCAAAATGCAGTTTATAAATGTTTGACTGATCAGTATTCAATAATTGAACTTCTTAGGTAAAACAGTAATTTCCATGGTTTATTGCCTTGTAGGTGATTGGGTGGAAAGTTTACAACATTTACATAATTTACAGGTTGATGTATTTACAAATTTTCAAACCACACTTTCATATTCTTCTTTATTCAAATGTTCTTCATTCTTTTCATCCGGCATTCCTGCCATCTTTGTGGTCTCCTGCAGCTTTTCTTTGATCTCCTCCAGCCTCTTCTCTGCTGACTGACGCATGTTCGCCACCTATCAGACACACAAATGATCACTATAGTAAGTGTGTGTGTGTGTGTTGGTGTGTGTGGCAGGAGAACAACTCTCTCCATCCTCCACCTTAAAATAAGCTGCTAGTCTGGGCTGTTAGTCTTCTGTCCGACAATCCTAAAGTGAAGGTTTGAACTCTGTTACACCTCCACAAACACAACATGATGACTTTAAATGTATAGAAACCAAATAATAAATAAACTGGGGATGGACCTCAGTGTTTGCTGCTTATGGCTTGATGTTCACTCAACTTTACTTTAGTAATCTCTCCACTAGTTTTGAGGATAATCAATCTATTTTGTAATAAGTGATTAACCGCATTAACAGGAAAACTTTGACTGTCAATAATTCTGCAAATTAGTGTGTTTGTGTAAAATGCAGTGTAGTGCGTCACTACAAATGAATCATAAACTCACATAATGAGATCACATCACAACATGTTCAATGGATATGATGAGGTCACTTACTTTGCATCTTATGCGTGACGCCAAGCAAAGGAATACGGCGATCAGGACAAAAATGATCACGATGGACACAATAATGGTAATGTGATCATTGTTGAACTTGAAGAAATCATCTAAAATGATGAAACACACAACAGACAAAAATCAATCAATCATTGAATGTCAGTTACACATGTGAGCTTCCCTTCTATGAACAGGATCAAAGCTTCTTGTAGGCTTGAACACTGGTGTCCATGATGCTTCAGTCAAAGTGGACACAGACATCATGACCCCCTCACATGTGGACACAGTCAGTCTAAACCTGGGGTCTCCAACCTTTTTGCCTCGGAGAGCTACTTTGACAAAATAAAAGTGTCCGAGCTACTCGCGTTTTAAATTATTCGTAAAATGTATCCACATGGCTGATTCTCCACCCAAACCAGCTGAATAAGCGTCTTTTGTGTAAACATTTACAAAATGTTGATATCCAACACTCAACACTCACATTTTGTATCAAAATGCACTTCAATTCAGCAACATAAGCTTGTTTTTTTTCTGTATACATTTTCAGTGTCAAGCTCACACTAATAAATCACATGAATCTCAATGATTAATATGATGTGTCAAAATTAATAAAAACAATGTTATTACTCATTTTACTATTTAACTAATACCATACCTTTCATATTTCTCATCTTATCTCTGTCCACATATCACTGTCACAATTTCCCTTCACATTCCCTGTACTTCAGGGAATAACATGTAGTTCCCATATCATCTGTACTTCACATGCATTCAGTCTGTTCTGATGTTAGTGAGATGACAGAGAGTCTGGTACTATTTTTATGAGGAATTAAAATAGTTTTGGAATGTCCTTGCAGTGAAGCACGTACTATGTCATACAGTTTTCCTGTTTGGAAGAAAACACACTCTATTGAGAGCCTGGGTGGAGCTTCTTTTTTCTTCCAACTGAACTGTTGCAGGATGCACAGTTCTCATGTCTGTGAAGGTTTTTTGTGGACCCTGCTCGACATGACAGCTTACTTCTGCAAATTCTGCGTGCTGCCTTTATGTTGTCACAATTGTTAAAATGCATCCAAATGCTTTTTTCCCCCCCAGCTGTCACTCATCTTTTCGCGCATTGCAGACCGACACCATTCTGTCTTGTATGAAGTTGCAGAAAAAATTACAACGGCTCTCGGGCGGTAGCCGGCTCCCATCGTTCACCTAAAAGAGCTAATAGAGATGATATGGGAACTACGGGGAATTCTTCGAGCCGGTGCGTTCGCTAACGACACATGACGCCCTGCTGGCAGCCGGGAGGTCCCATGAAAAGTTGCCGTGGACTTTAGTGAAGTGGCGCTCCACAGACGCGTTCGCACAGCAACTGAGACAGCCACACACTTGCCATTCACATTCGTAATTTGTTGCCTTTTATCGGGGCTGTTTGCGGGTCTGTCACCGTCAAATCCGGCGTGCGCTTACTGGCCGGATGTTACGGTGCCACGTAACCAAACATTACATTACATTACATTACGTTCAACAAAGGTAGATAAAAGAATTTCAGGTCACAAGAACATGACAAACATGACAGCAGCGTCATTTGTTGGACTGACAGCTGATTGGATTATAATCGTTTTGTGACAAAAGGAGGCGGGATGTTTGTGAATTTGATGGGATAGAAATTTAAATAGCTTTACCAAGTGACGATGTGTTGTCAAATGTACGTATTCTTTGAACCTTTCGGGAGGGACTCGGAAACGCTTGGGGAGCGACCGGTCGCTCGCGAGCGACGTCTTGGCAACCCCTGGTCTAAACTGTATTTGTCGAGGGTGAAATGAGTCAACCAGTCACTTAATGAGGACAAGACTGAGATCCTGAGAGGTTCAAGTATGGAGGACTAAAAGTGCCAAAATTAAATAAATAAATACGCCATTAAATAATTAATGAAAAGTGTCAATAATAACTTAAATGTGTCATTAAATGTGAAATAATTGTTTAAATAAAACAAGTCATACAATTTAAAAAAAACATTTAATTATTTTAATTAGCCCCGACCACCGACTTTGATGGGCGAGGTTGACGGATAAAATTAATTCATGGTTCGCTGTAACACCGAACTATGAAATGTGCACTGAAATAATTAAATGTTTTTTTTTTAAATTGTATGACTTGTTTTATTTAATCAATTTTTTCACATTTAATGACACATTTAATTAATTATTGACACTTTTAATTAATTATTTAATGGCGTATTTATTTATTTAATTTTGGCACCTTTAGTCCTCCATAGTCAAGTTCCATTAGAAGTTCAAATGTAAAGCTGAGGACAGATTGACCAAATGTCCATCATAGCTGCTCATGGATCATAACATAACATAACATAACGATCATTTGGCAGACGCTTTTATCCAAAGCGACTTACATTACATTACCACCCTTCGCAGAGGGGGGAGCAATTGAAGGTTCGGTGCCTTGCTCAGGGGCACCTCGGCAGGGGCTCGTACTGGCGACCCTCCGGTTCCAAAGCAGAAGCACTAACCACTGAGCAAACCAATCATGAACACAAGGATCTGCTCATTTAGAAGACGTGTCCTCACCTGAAACGTGTATCTGTGCCTCTCTGGTCTGGCTGGTTTTGTTCTCTTGTAGTTTACAGGTGAATGTGTTGCCGTGTTTGTTGTCCACAGTCACTGAGCTGCTGACAGTATAGAGACCATCAGGACCTCTGAGCGTCTCTGTAGGTCCAGCAGAGACGATGTTTCTCTCAGCGTCCAGCCAAAGCACCTCAGGCTCTGGATACCAGCCTGCAGATTCACACTCTAACATCACTGCATCATTGGGTTTACTGATCTTTATCACAGGGGACGAAGCTGAGCCTGAGGATGAGGAGAGAGGAGGAACCACAGTGATGTTCTTACACTCACATGTCCATCAGTGTCCTCAGCTCATAAATATTAATAAACAAATGCAAACCAATCATAAACATGTTTCTACTTACCAACAGTCAGCTCAAAGTAACAGCGTCTATGCATGGAAACCAAGCATCTGTATGTTCCTCCATCAGAGAGTTTCACATTGGAGAGTTTCAGTGAAACATTTCCGTGCTTCAGTTCCTCCCTGAACAGTGACGTTCTTCCTCTGTATGCTGGGATTTGATGATCCGGAAGCTCCAAACCATTACGGCATATGTATACACCCCCTGACCTCAGATCAGGTCTCCTCCACTCTACAATCGTGCCAGATGCATCAGCAGGAGGTTCCAGGCGACATGGCAGAATGATGTCATCACCAAGCGCTGCTGCTATTGGCTGAGGCGCATCAATCGCCTGAGACTGAACTGGAAACACACAAGAAACTTCTAACTCCTCTTGCATTCATACTTTTCTTTTTGTTTTCTGTCACTGCTTACCCCAAATCTTCTCTTCTTGTTTAACAACATTGTTTGTGGTCTGTACACTCGCAAAGAATGTGAGGAAATGTGTGTGTTAATCAAGAACTAAATTAGATCCATTGTTTTACAGTAATAGTCTTTCCTACATGTTTCCCACGAGGGGGCATTAGTGAGTCTCACAGGGCTTTACAGACCCACATCAGGAAAATTCTTTCTTGACCACAGCCAAAACTCTCTAGGAAGATGAGGAAAAACTCCAGAGCAACGTTCATGTATAAAGAGGGTGTGTAAAGAGGTTGCTGGTTCCTGTCCTCACTTCCCCTGCAGCGACTCTACTGGATATCAATATCAATTTAAGTTGATCTTCCTGATCATCTCAAAACACTGAACAAGAGCCTACAAGGCAAAGACCAGCTTGGACTGCAACTTAATGCGCACATGAAAGCATTCTGTGTGAGACACAACTACGCAACTTCAATGCCCCGCGCTGCCCGAAATCAAATGTGCTTTTCAAAGGCCAAGCTTTCTGCTAAAACGGGTAAATATGCGTCTGTGGTCACATCTCTCATGGCAGAATTCAGTCAGCAAAACCAAGATTTTTGAGAAAGAAATCACGCTGTTCCCGACTGCCTTCCCGATGGATCCAGAAGTAGAAGCGAGTCTGCAATTACAACTTATAGAAATGCAGTGGGACAATTCTCTCCCTACCCGACTTCTACCGAACTTGAAATCACAAGTTTCCTCTGTTGAGGCGCCACGCAAAAAGAATGATGAGATGTTCGGCTGAACCTACATGTGAGCAAACTCTGAACAAAAGTAGATTGAAAACTGAAAGGACCGACAGCCATCTCTGTGACGTCATTCGCACCACAACCACCAAACTTACTCCTGACCTGCCATCCATCCTTCAGTCCAAAGCGTGGCATCACTGCTCCCACTGAGTGGGATGCTTGAAATATTCCCATCCCTTTCCCCCTTATTTCCCCCCTTCCTTTTATAGAGGGCTGTGAAGGGGGATCACCATCCTGACTAAGGAGCAATCTGAGGCTGCTGTTTTGAGAATGTGCTGCCAACTGTGGAGTCTTTTCGGTTCCTGGGATCCATCATCTCCCAGGACCTCAAGTGGAAGCTCAACATCAGCTCTCTCACTCAATCGTCCAGCAGAGGATGTTCTTCCTGTGGCAGCTGCAAAAGTTCAGCCTGCCAAAGATAATGATGGTGCACTTCTACTCTGCCATCGTTCAGTCCATCCTCACCTCCTCCATCACCGTCTGGTTCGCTAGATGTCTGTATAATCCTATACAAGGATGTGTGTGGAAACTACAAAGCAGTTGTATGACTTCCACAATAAACCTCCACAGAAATATTTAGATTTTTTTGTTTTAAACAAGGCATCGAGGGATCTGAGTGAACATTTCCAGGACGGATCAGACTTCAGATGAAACGTGGGTCGTAGTGCGTCACTACGAATAATGAAATCACATCACAATATGTCCAATGGATGTGATGAGGTCACTTACTGCACGACTTCTGCATAACTTCAAGTAAAAGAATATGGCCACCACGACACGACTAACGCAACAGACATGATTGACAGGGTAATGCTAAAGAGATGATCATTGTTGGACTTGGAGAAATGATCTGAAATGATGAAACACACAACAGAAGAAAATCTATGAACAGGATCAAAGCCTCTGGTAGGCTTGAACACTGGTGTCCATGATGCTTCAGTCAAAGTGGACACAGACATCATGACCCCCTCACATGTGGACACAGTCAGTCTACGACTACGACACTGAGATGAGGAGAGAGGAGAGAGGAGGAACGACAGTGATGTTCTTACACTCACATGTCCATCAGTGTCCTCAGCTCATAAATATTAATAAATAAATGCAAACCAATCATGAACATTTTTCTACTTACCAACAGTCAGCTCAAAGTAACAGCGTCTATGCATGGAATCAAAGCATCTGTATTTTCCTCCATCAGAGAGTGTCACATTGGAGAGTTTCAGTGAAACATTTCCGTGCTTCAGTTCCGCCCTGAACAGTGACGTTCTTCCTCTGTATGCTGGGATTTGATGATACGGAAGCTCCAAACCACGACGCCATATGTATACATCCCCTGACTTCAGATCAGGTCTCGTCCAATGTACCATCGTGGCAGGTGCATCAGCAGGAGATTCCAGGCAACATGGCAGGATGATGTCATCACCAAGCACTGCTACAATTGTCTGAGGCGCATCAATCACCTGAGACTGAGCTGGAAACACACAAGTAACTTCTAACTCCTCTTGCATTCATACTTTTCTTTTTGTTTTCTGTCACTCCTTACCCCAAATCTTCTCTTCTTGTTTAACAACATTGTTTGTGGTCTGTACACTCGCAAAGAATGTGAGGAAATGTGTGTGTTAATCAAGAACTAAATTAGATCCATTGTTTTACAGCAAAGGTCTTTTCTACATGTTTCCCACCAGGGGGCATTAGTGAGCTCAGAGTGAAAACGAGTCATGTACATTTTATTTGTATATAGCCCAATACCACATACAAAACTCTCTAGGAAGATGAGGACAAACTCCAGAGAAACCTTCATGTATAAAGAGAGTGTGTAAAAAGATTGCCGATTCCTGTCCTCACTTCCCCTGCAGCGACTCTACAGGATATCATTGGCAGACAAACACTCACATAACGCACAAATTGACACTTCCTTGGTTAGATGTATATTTGTGCACCTAACATACTGTGGCTAACATGACTGCTAACCAGCTAGCTCAATAGGCAGGGCAGAGGTGTGTGTGTGTGAGTAAAATGTTTTTGATGAAATTCTTCAATCTAAATATAAATGGTCCTTATCAACTGAAAAAATAATAACAGGCTGATTAAGGGGACTTCCAGGCTCCCTGAAATAAAGACCATCAGACAAAGAGGGAGGGAAGACAGGGGGCGCTAAAACTCACATATATTGATGAATATTGGTCAATTAATTCAGCATCCAGACTTTACTGTCCAGAATCTATACACTCAGTTAAAGGTGATTTGTTATGAACTAACATGAAATCTGCATCACTTCACCTCAAAGTACTGCAGAGCTGCTGTACGTCTGGTATAAGTATGAATGTACCTCTGCTCAGGTGACTTTGGAGATGAAAGCTGGCAGCGAATATCCAAAGCAGAACAGACAACATCCAGAAGATCTGAGAAATGAAAAACAAAATGTCTTCATTGGCTTCACATCAGTAATCAAAAAAATATTTAAGACAATAACAATGACAGTTAAAGGTTGAGGTGAAGGCATTCATCAGACACACTGCACCATATTCAGCCTCATGCCTTTACTTTGTTCTTACTGTAATCAAGTTCATACATGGACATAATCAATAGGATTGTGTCTCATTAATGAGGTCCTAAAACAAGTTAGCATTAGCATTTGGAAATTAAGCTCCACATCTTCCAGTTAAGTTTGATTATCATATAAAGCAGGGGTGTCAAACTGAAATAGTCAGTGGGCCAAAATAAAAAACTGGGACTCAGTCGTGGGCCAGACTCCATATCTCTTGAAAATAGGACTACAATTGTGTTTGTTTTCCCTTCTCTCCGGATATATAATGATTAAGTTTTTCATATGGAAACATACTTAAGTTAAGCTTAAACATTAGGTCTGGAACAAGCACAGCTTATTATCAGCACATGAGAAACCGATTTTCAAATAAGAGTGACATTCATTTCTTATTCTTATCTAAATAAATAAAAGAAAATAATTATTATGCCTCTCTCTATCTGTAACCTTTCAAGTTCATTTTCAATGGAAACCTTTTTTTCACAGAACAACAGAACAACCCAAATAAAATAATAATTTCCCTCAATGGAAATCCATCTATATAACTATTCTAGGTCAGGCAAGACAAAAGTGCAGAAAGAAAAGCTCAGTTTGCTAAACTCTGATTTCCTCTGACGCACATAGATCTGTGCTGCCGAACATAGAGAGCGTTTGAGCAGCTTGGGGGCGGAGTTGTTGGGGAATTGTGTCTGGGATGAAACGAAGAAACAGAGTCATACTTTGACTTGAGCGTGTCACTACACACACTGGAGTTCAATCAGCTCCATTTGGAGGTTGGTTGATGCGCGTTTCACGTCAAATGCAAACTAATTACTAAGCACTCCAAACCTACATTTCTGGGTTTCAAAGTCGGCAAATCGTAAACTCGCCGCTGAGTACGTAGATTTTTTGAGCAAACTGTGCACTTGGCAACACGGAGGTAGAGACCTGCTCTTTCATGGTTTGGCGGCACGTTAAATGGTCCGAGTTCCCGTGCAGCGTCCTACTCTCCCACAGGCAAAACTTAGTCTGAAGAGCGCTCACCGCAGCGTACATTTCTGCGATGACGCGGTCCCGCCCCTGAAGCTGCAGGCTGAACAAATCGAGTTGGCTCGTGATGTCACATATATGTGTGTGTGTGTGTGTGTGTGTGTGTGTGTGTGTGTGTGTGTGTGTGTGTGTGTGTGTGTGTGTGTGTGCGCGCGCGTGCGTGCGTGCGAGTCACAAAACACAAAAAAAAACAAAACTCAGTCGAGAGAAAATAAGGCTTTACTTCCTCCTCGTGAATAAAATGAGGCAGTCACCTGGGCGCAGAGAAACAAAACGCAGTCTTATCATCTGATCAGCTTTAAAATAGAGGCGATCAGCTTGTAAATGTCTGCGAAGTACAGTAATGTTGTAATCACACAAATAAAATGTATCTTGTCACACGATATGAAACTTAAATAACCATTAAAGCTGCACAAAAGAGCTACATTAGATCGTGTTTGTAATATAAAGTTTTAAACACACTTAGAAGTGAACGTAAACATCTGATGGATTATGTATAATAACACATTACGCGTGACACTGTGATATTAATTCACTTGAATAATAAAGAATCTTACCTGAACATGTTGAAAAAGTCGACGCAAACAAGGTCAACCACTTTGAGTTTCTCATGTGGCAGCCTGCCGAACTCACTTGGGGGCGGGGGGTGAGGCGGAGCTGGGGACACACAAAAATGTACTGGAATGGACTGGAGTCGCCCTCGCAACACTTCCTCATACGTCACGAAAAGTCGATGACTTGTTTCATTTTCCCAGAATAGATAAGTAGATGTCTGTACAATCCTATACAAGGATGTGTGTGGAAACTACAAAGCAGTTGTATGACTTCCACAATAAACCTCCAGAGAAATATTTAGATTTTTTTTGTTTTAAATAAGGAAATATCCTTGTTTTTGTAATTTTACTTCGGACCCTAAGAGGGATTTGTATAATGAATGAAGAATGAGGCATCGAGGGATCTGAGTGTGCATTTCCAGGACAGATCAGACTCAGTACAACAAGCAGCAGCTACATGATTTTACTTAAGTGTTTTCTAATGGTGGACTTGAGACTTTCTGCCCCTCCGACAATTCGCCTCTACTCATCAGGTGATGGAAGGTGTGTGTAGAGAGAGAGAGAGAGAGAGAGAGAGAGAGAGAGAGAAAGCGAGAGAGTTGAGTTGAGTTGAGTTGAGATGTCGGTTTCTGTTCAGAGAGTGTGTTGTGTTTGTGTAAAGTCTCTCTGCTCTTTCTCAGTTACCCAGCAGCCTCCAGGAAAAAGCAGCATCTTTACAAGAGGAGCAAGAGACAGATATACAAAAGGCTACAACAATGTAGCCTTTTGTACAATGTATGAATATTACGATGTACGATGATCTATAATTCTGATAAAAATAAATATTTATAATGTATATATTGTTTGATAATCAGCATCAGGTAAGCCCTAACTTTGACAATGTGCCTTTGAGCAAGAAGACTCAAGACGTGCTAAAGAGCTCAAAGTTAAAGAAGTTTGACCTCTGTTTGACCTCCACAGGAAGAGGAGGATCTCCAGCTTTATATGGACCTGTCAGTCAAAGATCCGTCAGCCGACAACCAGACAGCATGGAGGTCCCGGCTCTGTGCATCAGCCTGCTTGAGTCGCTTCTCTTTATCTTGCTTTGTCACGGCTCCTTTACGATGTGTGAGATCTGTACAGGTGCAACAGAAGCCTGTTGGTTCAATGCTCCTAACTGCTTTGATTGACTGATACTGTATACGGACACACAAATATGTTGGTCAGAGCACAATGTCCATTTAAAAGCTGATTTTCAAAATTTGTGATCCTTGAACATATGATTTATTTTTATTTTTATCACTATTACTATTTCACAGCACCGATCAATCCCATCTGTAGAGTCACACTGTAATCCAATCTAAATAACTCCTCATGCTTACAACACATGAGAAACATATCAATAAGGCTCATTGGTCTGGTTCAGAACTTATCAATCAACCATAATGTTGTATCTTTCAACCAGAAACTTATTGCAAAACCTACATTGAAATCTATCAGACTCATCAATAAAGCTTATTGGTCAATCGAAATGTTGATTAGTTTGACTGACATTTCTGGCAGCCAATGAGAGAGGAGCTTTGACCCCACAGTGAACAAGTGGTGTTTTTTTTTAGTTTAACAATCTAACCACTAGATGAAGACAAAAGCTTAAAGATGATCTAAAATGGCCAATAACAGTAACACACACGCCCAGCAAACACGAGTAGTTGTTTTGATACTGTAACGTGAACCTGCCCGCTCAGTCTCTACTCACCATCTGCTTCTCTCTCTGCCAGATTTGCCATAATCATTGGATTTGTACAACAATGTAGCCTTTTGTACAATGTATGAATATTAATGTACGATGATCTATATTTCTGAGAAAAACATATATATTTAATGTATACATTGTTTGATAATCAGCATCAGGTCAGCCCTAAATTTGACAAAGTGCCTTTGAGCAAGAAGACTTTGACCGTCACAGACAAAATGCTGAAACAGTGTTTTTTTTCAAGACTTGCTGAAGAGCTCAAAGTTAAAAAAGTTTGTTTGGTCAAAGCTGCTGCAGCACCTCAAACACACCACAGGAAGAGGAGGAACTCCAGCTTTATATTGACCTGTCAGTCAAAGACCTGTCAGCCGACAACCAGACAGCATGGAGGTCCCGGCTCTGTGTCACAGCTCCTTTACGATGTGTGAAATCTGTACAGGTGCAACAGAAGCCTGTTGGTTCAATGCTCCTTCACTTAAAGACCTAACTGCTTTGATTGACTGATACTGTATACGGACACACAAATATGTTGGTCAGAGACTCCAGAGAAGCCTTCATGTATAAAGAGAGTGTGTCAAAAGATTTCCGGTTCATGTCATCACTTCCCCTGCAGCGACTCTACTGGATATCAATGGTAGACAAACACTTTATTGGTTAGATGTATATTTGTGCAGCTAACATACTGTGGACACAAAGACAAAGAAAGTGTTTGAAAAGGACTTGAGTCTTCCTGCTCTCAGAGGAAAAAACTCAATTTATCTGACAGAAACAAACTGAAACAAATCAGATGAACACCATGTAGAGAAAAGGATCAAACACCTAAATAAACATTTAAACATCCACATACTCATCGTATATCGACCACATGTATGAAGTCAATATACACAAGAGAAGGCTGTGTGTGTGTGTGTGTATGTGTGTGCGTGCGCGCATGCTTGTGCGAGTGCTTATGGCTTGATGTTCACTTAACTTTACTTTATTATCTTCTCATTATTTTTGAGGATAATCAATCTCTTAAAAGGAAAACTGTGACTGTCAAAGTAAATCTTATTCCACTAATAACTCTGCAAATGAGTGTGTTTGTGTAAAATGCAGTGTATTGCATCACTACGAATAATGAAATCAAATCACAATATGTCCAATGGATGTGATGAAGTCACTTACTGCTCGACTTCTGTGGAACTTCAATTAAAAGAATATGGCCACCACGACCAACCCAATGGGTATGATCGACAGGGTAATGCTAAGGCGATGATCATTGTTGGACTTGGAGAAATGATCTGAAATGATGAAACACACAACAGAAGAAAATCTATGAACAGGATCAAAGCCTCTTGTAGGCTTGAACACTGGTGTCCATGATGCTTCAGTCAAAGTGGACACAGACATCATGACCCCCTCACATGTGGACACAGTCAGTCTAAACTGTATTTGTCGATGGTGAAATGAGTCAACCAGTCACTTAATGAGGACAAGACTGAGATCCTGAGAGGTCTTTAGAAGTTCAAATGTAAAGCTGAGGACAGATTGACCAAATGTCCATCATAGCTGCTCATGGATCAGAGACAAGGATCGGCTCGTTTAGAAGACGTGTCCTCACCTGAAACGTGTATCTGTGCCTCTCTGGTCTGGTTGGTTTTGTTCTCTTGTAGTTTACAGGTGAATGTGTTGCTGTGTTTGTTGTCCACAGTCACTGAGCTGCTGACATTATAGAGACCATCAGGACCTCTGAGCGTCTCTGTAGGTCCAGCAGAGACGATGTTTCCTTCAGCGTCCAGCCAACGCACCTCAGGCTCTGGATACCAGCCTGCAGATTCACACTCTAACATCACTGCATCATTGGGTTTACTGATCTTTATCACAGGGGACGACGCTGAGCCTGAGGATGAGGAGAGAGGAGGAACCACAGTGATGTGCTTACACTCACATGTCCATGTGTCCTCAGATCATAAATATTAATAAACAAATGCAAACCAATCATGAACATGTTTCTACTTACCAACAGTCAGCTCAGAGTAACAGCGTCTATGCACGGTGGAAACAAAGCATCTGTATGTTCCTTCATCAGAGAGTTTCACATTGGAGAGTTTCAGTGAAACATTTCCGTGCTTCAGTTCCTCCCTGAACAGTGACGTTCTTCCTCTGTATGCTGGGATTTGATGATCCAGAAGCTCCAAACCATTACGCCATATGTGTATAACCTCTGACCTCAGATCAGGTCTCGTCCACTCTACAATCGTGCCAAATGCATCAGCAGGAGGTTCCAGGTGACATGGCAGAATGATGTCATCACCAAGCGCTGCTGCTATTGGCTGAGACGCATCAATCACCTGAGACTGAACTGGAAACACACAAGTAACTTCTAACTCCTAAGTTGATCTCACTCAGTTTTACATTACATTACGATCATTTAGCAGACGCTTTTATCCAAAGCGACTTACATTACATTACCACCCTACGCAGAGGGGGGAGCAACTGGGGGTTCGGTGCCTTGCTCAGGGGCACCTCGGCAGGGACTCGAACCAGCAACCCTCCGGTTCTTAAGAGAAGCTCTAGCCACTAAGCCACGGCAACTCCTCTTGCATTCATACTTTTCTTTTTGTTTTCTGTCACTATTTACCCCAAATCTTCTCTTCTTGTTTAACAACATTGTTTGTGGTCTGTACACTCGCAAAGAATGTGAGGAAATGTGTGTGTTAATCAAGAATTAAATCAGATCCATTGTTGTACAGCAAAGGTCTTTCCTACATGTTTCCCACCAGGGGGCATTAGTGAGCTCAGAGTGAAAACGAGTCATGTACATTTTATTTGTATATAGCTCAATACCACATACAAAGCTCTCTAGGAAGATGAGGAAAAACTCCAGAGAAACCTTCGTGTATAAAGAGAGTGTGTAAAGAGGTTGCCGGTTCCTGTCCTCACTTCCCCTGCAGCGACTCTACAGGATATCATTGGCAGACAAACACTCACATAACGCACAAATTGACACTTCCTTGGTTAGATGTATATTTGTGCACCTAACATACTGTGGCTAACATGACTGCTAACCAGCTAGCTCAATAGGCAGGGCAGAGGTGTGTGTGTGTGAGTAAAATGTTTTTGATGAAATTCTTCAATCTAAATATAAATGGTCCTTATCAACTGAAAAAATAATAACAGGCTGATTAAGGGGACTTCCAGGCTCCCTGAAATAAAGACCATCAGACAAAGAGGGAGGGAAGACAGGGGGCGCTAAAACTCACATATATTGATGAATATTGGTCAATTAATTCGGCATCCAGACTTTACTGTCCAGAATCTATACACTCAGTTAAAGGTGATTTGTTATGAACTAACATGAAATCTGCATCACTTCACCTCAAAGTACTGCAGAGCTGCTGTACGTCTGGTATAAGTATGAATGTACCTCTGCTCAGGTGACTTTGGAGATGAAAGCTGGCAGTGAATATCCAAAGCAGAACAGACAACATCCTGAAGATCTGAGAAATGAGAAACAAAACGTGCTCGGCTTCACATCAGTAATAAAAAAAGTATTTAGGACAATAACAATGACAGTTAAAGGTTGAGGTGATGGCATTCATCAGACACACTGCACCATATTCAGCCTCATGCCTTTACTTTGTTCTCACTGTAATCAAGTTCATACATGGACATAATCAATAGGATTGTGTCTCATTAATGAGGTCCTAAAAACAAGTTAGCATTAGCATTTGGAAATTAAGCTCCACATCTTCCAGTTAAGTTTGATTATCATATAAAGCAGGGGTGTCAAACTCAAATACTCAGTGGGCCAAAATAAAAAACTGGGATTCAGTCGTGGGCCAGACTCCATATCTCTTGAAAATAGGACTACAATTGTGTTTGTTTTCCCTTCTCTCCGGATATATAATGATTAAGTTTTTTATATGGAAACATACTTAAGTTAAGCTTAAACATTAAGTCTGGAACAAGCACAGCTTATTATTAACACATGAGAAACCGATTTTCAAATAAGAGTGACATTCATTTCTTATTCTTATCTAAATAAATAAAAGAAAATAATTATCATGCCTCTCTCTATCTGTAACCTTTCAAATTAATTTTCAATGGAAACCTTTTTTTCACAGAACAACAGAACAACCCAAATAAAATAATAATTTCCCTCAATGAAAATCCATCAATTCAACTATTCTAGGTCAGGCAAGACAGAAGTGCAGAAAGAAAGGCTCAGTTTGCTAAACTCTGATTTCCTCTGACGCACATGGATCTGTGCTGCCGAACATAGAGAGCGCTTGAGCAGCTTGGGGGCGGAGTTGTTGGGGAATTGTGTCTGGGATGAAATGAGGAAACAGACTGAGTCATACTTTGACTTGAGCGTGTCACTACACACACTGGAGTTCAATCAGCTCCATTTGGAGGTTGGTTGATGCGCGTTCCACGTCAAATGCAAACTAATTACTAAGAACTCCAAACCTACATTTCTGGGTTTCAAAGTCGGCAAATCGCCGCGTAAACTCGGCGCTGAGTACGTAGATTTGTTGAGCAAACTGTGCACTCAGTAACACGGAGGTAGAGATCTGCTCTTTCATGGTTTGGCGGCACTGAAAATGGCCCGAGTTTTCTGGCAGCGTCCTACTCTCCGACAGCCGCTCACCTCAGCGTACATGTCTGCTTGTGACACGGCCCCGCCCCTGAAGCTGCAGGTTGAGCAAATCCAGATGGCTCGCGATGTCACAGATGTCATACTTTTCTTTTTGTTTTCTGTCACTGTTTACCCCAAATCTTCTCTTCTTGTTTAACAACGTTGTTTGTAGTCTGTACACTCGCAAAGAATGTGAGGAAATGTTTATGTTAATCAAGAATTAAATCAGATCCATTGTTTTACAGTAATAGTCTTTCCTACATGTTTCCCACCAGGGGGCATTAGTGAGTCTCACAGGGCTTTACAGACCCACAACATCAGGAAAATTCTCGACCACGCCCAAAGCTCTCTAGGAAGATGAGGAAAAACTCCAGAGAAACCTTCATGTATAAAGAGAGTGTGTAAAAAGATTTCTGGCTCCTGTCCTCACTTCCCCTGCAGCGACTCTACTGGACATCATTGGCAGACAAACACTCACATAACGCACAAATTGACACTTCATTGGTTAGATGTATATTTGTGCACCTAACATACTGTGGCTAACATGACTGCTAACCAGCTAGCTCAATAGGCAGGGCAGAGGTGTGTGTGTGTGAGTGAGAGCGAGAGAAACAAGAAAAAGAAAACAACCCTAACGTAGATTAAATTAATAACTCAGTACGTTGGTCCATATTATTCATTTAAACAACACCTGGTGGTACCATGAATTTGCAATAACCAGGAAAACAAAACATCAAAATCATCGATCAAAAATAACAAAAAGAGTTCCGTTGGGGCCCGTAGCTGCACGTAAACAGTGGCGAAACTGAGGGCAAGGTAGCAACCGCTACGATGACCCAGACGAAGAGACACTACCAAAAACAACCGTGGGTGGAGGTTTCAGTCAAAGTGCATACACTTTACTCACACGTCCTCACTCCCCCAACCGGAAGACTGCGTGCAGAGGATGGAAGACGCTGTGCCAGCTGGGCAGGTGTGTGCTCCCCGAGAGCTACCATCCAGCGTCCTCAGCCGCAAGGTAGCCGCAGGTTGGAATGAGCAGGCAAACTCTTGCGTCGCGGCTGATCCTCCGGTGTGCCCGGCACAGGCGAAGCGACTCCCTACTGGATCACCGCAGCCAGGAGCCAGGAGCCAGGAGCCAAGTCCCGGGAGTGGAACAGAGTGGAGCAGACACGCATACAGCCCAACGCAGTCCGGGCTTCCGCCATACACAGAATGTCATTGGTCTCTTCCAACCGGAAGGCACCGCAAAGCACCATGGGCATTGTAGTTCCCCAACCCCATTTAGAGGGCCTTACACTTATGTCACAGAGAGGCACACACACACACACACAGTGAACAAGGTGAGTAAGTGACTGAAGCTGTGTGTGTCCAATGCCATGATATATTTTAGTGTTACAGTGAAGAAACATTTACATTTCAAATTCTCTTACTATCTACATCCCACTCTGTAAGCTTGGGCAGGAAAAGCGGTGGCTTTGCGCGTGGCAGCACCCGCTGCTCGTTGTGGACAGTAACTACAGCACGATACGTCGGAGTCTCTAAAACACCAGAAGTTTAAAAAAGTCTCCAATAACACCAAAAAAAAGACGTCTCTAGATTTGTTGCTCGTCGCTTTTGACAAAAAAGCACCAAAAGCACCAAACTTACTCCTGACCTGCCAGCCATCCTTCAGTCCAAATCGCAGCATCACTGCTCCCACTGACTGGTATGCTTGAAATATTCCCATCTCCTTTCCCCCTTATTTCCCCCCTTTATAGAGAGCTGTGAAAGGGGATCACCTTCCTGACTACGGAGCAATCTGAGGCTGCTGTTATGAGAATGTGCTGCCAAGCATTTTCATAACAAAACACATTAATGGAAAGCTGTGATGGAGGCTGTTTTTTCTTTAAGCATATCAATTCTCAGGCATACTGTAATTTACCTACATTTTAATGATTTTACTAACTTTTACTATTACACTAAAGGTGAGGCAATATAAAACGCCTCTAGCGAGTTGCACAGGCCTTCAGATATTTTTCTCTATGTGGCCCGCGGTGAAAAAAGTTTGGACACCCCTGAGTCTAACGTCTCCATGCTTCAGTTCTTTCTTGAAAAGTGATGTTCTTCCTCTGTATGCTGGGCTTTGATGATCCAGAAAGTCCATAGCATGAAGATACATTACATTATGATCATTTGGCAGACACTTTTATCCAAAGCAACTTACATTACATTACCACCCTTCGCAGAGGGGGGAGCAATTGAGGGTTCAGGGCTTTGCACCTCGGCAGGGACTTGAACCGGCGGCCCTCCGGCTCCCAAGCAGCAACTCTTCCCACTGAGCTACTGCCGCCACAAACACACTGCTCCAGTGACCTAGTGAGGCAGGAGATAGTGGAAAACATTACATTACACATGCATTACAGAGGGCATATGTGTATAACCTCTGACCTCAGATCAGGTCTCGTCCCCTCTACAATCGTGCCAAATGCATTAGCAGTAGGTTCCAGGTGACATGGCAGAATGATGCAGAGCTGGAAACATACAAGTAACTTCTAACTCCTCATACATTCATACTTCTCCTTTTATTTTCTGTCACTGTTTACCCCAAAAAACTGCTCTTCTTTTTCTACAACATTGTTTGTGGCCTGTCAGACTTCAGAAGAAACATCCTGGAAATCTAACATTCCATCCAAACCAAAACGCTATGAAGTCAGGAAAAGTATCCAAATAAATACATTTAATACTTCAGTGTCAGCAGCAGCTAAATGGTGGACTTGAGTCTTTCTGCCGCTCCCTCAACTCGGCTCATCTATCAAAAGCTCAAAGTCCTTGTATCACTTTATTAATCAGCCAACTGTAACTCATTAATCTGTATAGGTCCTGCAGCTTTAAGTAAAGAGTTACAATCTGTACTTCACTCTAAACTAAATATGTGCAAAACCAAACAACATGCAGACATGAGGCCTGTTTTCCTTCATCAAACCTGACAAACCAATTTAGTTCATCACCTGAAGTTAAACATCAGAGGAAACAGGAAGTCCTCATGAGATAGATGACAGATCTGTTGATTTACTGCAGGGGGCAGCAGCAGACTGGTGAGCCTCTTCAGGTGATGGAAGGTGTGTGGAGAGAGAGAGAGACCTTAAGGTCAAGCCAGCATTGCCAGATTTGCAATAATCATTGGATTTGTACAATGTATGAATATTAATGTATGATGATCTATAATTCTTGAAAAAAAAAAAATATTTAATGTATATATTGTTTGATAATCAGCATCAGGTAAGCCCTAACTTTGACAACTTTGAGCAAGGAGCCTTTGACCGTCACAGACAAAATGCTGAAACAAAGACGCAGTGTTTTTCTCAAGACGTGCTAAAGAGCTCAAAGTTAAAGAAGTTTGACCTCTGTTTGTGTCTGAAATGAAGGTCAAAGCTGCTGCAGCACCTCAAACACACCACAGGAAGAGGAGGATCTCCAGCTTCATATGGACCTGTCAGTCAAAGACCCGTCAGCTGACAACCAGACAGCATGGAGGTCCCGGCTCTGTGTCACGGCTCCTTTACGCTGTGTGAGGTTTGTACAGGTACAGAAGCCTGTTGGTTCAATGCTCCTTCACCTAAAGACCTAACTGCTTTGATTGACTGATACTGTATACGGACACACAAATATGTTGGTCAGAGACTCCAGAGAAGCCTTCAGAGAAACTCCAGAGAAACCTTCATGTATAAAGAGAGTGTGTCCAAAGATTTCCGGTTCCTGTCCTCACTTCCCCTGCAGCGACTCTACTGGATATCAATGGTAGACAAACACTTATTGGTTAGATGTATATTTGTGCAGCTAACATACTGTGGACACAAAGACAAAGAAAGTGTTGAAGAGGACCATTAAACAACGTTTATGAGAAATACAAAAATACAAGAATATAAAGAACACAAACACATTAACAGAGTTGTAAGATTGTCGATTGTCTCCCTTCAAGATTCTGAGACGATCATCAGATTATAAAAATATAATCCATTTCATAAACATATATTTGCATACACATGTGCACATATATATTAACATTCATGACAGCACTCGTCCAAAGAAGACCTCCTCCTCCACATCAGAACACAGAACATTCTCATGACACCACACGTCTGTAAATGTGTCGAAATATTTCTCTGGCTCTGTAGAAGTTGAACTCAAGCTTCAGATGAACGCATCATGAAAATTCAGAATGTCACAATAGACTAGATTTTCATGTTACTGACAAAACCGCAATTAAAACCAAATGCAGTCAAACAACTTCATAAATATTTGTGTTCAGCACGATCAAAAGCTTTTTCTTGATCGATCGATACCAGATCAGGAGTCAGAACGAACAACATCCATGACATCCAGCTATGGGGAAAAACAATCAAACCAAACAACTAAACAGACAACACAACCTGAAAAAATGGAAAGAGGATAAACAAAAAACAAACAAAAGAAAAAAAAACTAAGAAAGCTCACTTACACTCTCACTACTCTGAAAGTGAGAGAGTCTCTTTTTCTTCCTCAGCTCCTTTCCTCAGCAGTTCCTGCTCAGCCTCATTTAGGATTTCCTCCACCTGGAGGAAGAAGATTAAACCATGTTGAGCTGATGTTCTTCTCATGTTGTTGTCATGTTTTTGTTTCTTTACCTCTCTTAGTTTTCTCTGAGAAATCATCTCCCTGATCTTGCTGGTAACCTCTCGAAAGTCGTTCTGCCCCTATCAGACACACAGATGATCAATACAGGATGTGTGTCTGTTCAAATGTCTCCTTCCTGCCATCATAAAGGAGAACATTTGTCTCTGTTGGTTTTGGACCTGTGGGTGGTTCTGGTTTTGGTCTGAAAAGGACTTGAGTCTTCCTGCTCTCAGAGGAAAAATTCAATTTATCTGACAGAAACAAACTGAAACAAATCAGATGAACACCATGTAGAGAAAAGGATCAAACATCTAAATAAACATTTAAACATCCACATACTCATCGTATATTGACCACATGTATGAAGTCAATATACACAAGAGAAGGCTGTGTGTGTGTGTGTATGTGTGTGCGTGCGCGCAAGCTTGTGCGTGTGCTTATGGCTTGATGTTCACTTAACTTTACTTTATTATCTTCTCATTATTTTTGAGGATAATCAATCTCTTAAAAGGAAAACTGTGACTGTCAAAGTGAATCTTATTCCACTAATAACTCTGCAAATGAGTGTGTTTGTGTAAAATGCAGTGTATTGCATCACTACGAATAATGAAATCAAATCACAATATGTCCAATGGATGTGATGAAGTCACTTACTGCTCGACTTCTGTAGAACTTCAAGTAGATTATGGCCACCACGACCAACCCAATGGACATGATCGACAGGGGAATGATAAAGCGATGATCATTGTTGGACTTGGAGAAATGATCTGAAATGATGAAACACACAACAGAAGAAAATCTATGAACAGGATCAAAGCCTCTTGTAGGCTTGAACACTGGTGTCCATGATGCTTCAGTCAAAGTGGACACAGACATCATGACCCCCTCACATGTGGACACAGTCAGTCTAAACTGTATTTGTCGATGGTGAAATGAGTCAACCAGTCACTTAATGAGGACAGGACTGAGATCCTGAGAGGTCTTTAGAAGTTCAAATGTAAAGCTGAGGACAGATTGACCAAATGTCCATCATAGCTGCTCATGGATCAAAACAAGGATCGGCTCATTTAGAAGACGTGTCCTCACATGAAACGTGTATCTGTGCCTCTCTGGTCTGGCTGGTTTTGGTCTCTTGTACTTTACAGGTGAATGTGTTGCTGTGTTTGTTGTCCACAGTCACTGAGCTGCTGACAGTATAGAGACCATCAGGACCTCTGAGCGTCTCTGTAGGTCCAGCAGAGACGATGTTTCTCTCAGCGTCCAGCCACAGCACCTCAGGCTCTGGATACCAGCCTGCAGATTCACACTCTAACATCACTGCATCATTGGGTTTACTGATCTTTATCACAGGGGACGACGCTGAGCCTGAGGATGAGGAGAGAGGAGGAACCACAGTGATGTTCTTACACTCACATGTCCATGTGTCCTCAGATCATAAATATTAATAAACAAATGCGAACCAATCATGAACATGTTTCTACTTACCAACAGTCAGCTCAAAGTAACAGCGTCTATACATGGAAACAATGCACATGTATGTTCCTTCATCAGAGAGTTTCACATTGGAGAGTTTCAGTGAAACATTTCCGTGCTTCAGTTCCTCCCTGAACAGTGACGTTCTTCCTCTGTATGCTGGGTTTTGATGATCCAGAAGCTCCAAACCATTACGCCATATGTTTATTACCCCTGACCTCAGATCAGGTCTCGTCCACTCTACAATCGTGCCAGATGCATCAGCAGGAGGTTCCAGGCGACATGGCAGAATGATGTCATCACCAAGCGCTGCTACAATTGTCTGAGGCGCATCAATCACCTGAAACTGAGCTGGAAACACACAAGAAACTTCTAACTCCTCTTGCATTCATACTTTTCTTTTTGTTTTCTGTCACTGTTTACCCCAAATCTTCTCTTCTTGTTTAACAACATTGTTTGTGGTCTGTACACTCGCAAAGAATGTGAGGAAATGTGTGTGTTAATCAAGAACTAAATTAGATCCATTGTTTTACAGCAAAGGTCTTTCCTACATGTTTCCCACCAGGGGGCATTAGTGAGCTCAGAGTGAAAACGAGTCATGTACATTTTATTTGTATATAGCCCAATACCACATACAGAGCTCTATAGGAAGATGAGGAAAAACTCCAGAGAAACCTTCATGTATAAAGAGAGTGTGTAAAAAGATTGCCGATTCCTGTCCTCACTTCCCCTGCAGCGACTCTACAGGATATCATTGGCAGACAAACACTCACATAACGCACAAATTGACACTTCATTGGTTAGATGTATATTTGTGCACCTAACATACTGTGGCTAACATGACTGCTAACCAGCTAGCTCAATAGGCAGGGCAGAGGTGTGTGTGTGTGAGTAAAATGTTTTTGATGAAATTCTTCAATCTAAATATAAATGGTCCTTATCAACTGAAAAAATAATAACAGGCTGATTAAGGGGACTTCCAGGCTCCCTGAAATAAAGACCATCAGACAAAGAGGGGGGGAAGACAGGGGGCGCTAAAACTCACATATATTGATGAATATTGGTCAATTAATTCGGCATCCAAACTTTACTGTCCAGAATCTATACACTCAGTTAAAGGTGATTTGTTATGAACTAACATGAAATCTGCATCACTTCACCTCAAAGTACTGCAGAGCTGCTGTACGTCTGGTATAAGTATGAATGTACCTCTGCTCAGGTGACTTTGGAGATGAAAGCTGGCAGCGAATATCCAAAGCAGAACAGACAACATCCAGAAGATCTGAGAAATGAAAAACAAAACTTCTTTATTGGCTTCACATCAGTTATAAAATAGTATTTAGGACAATAACAATGACAGTTAAAGGTTGAGGTGATGGCATTCATCAGACACACTGCACCATATTCAGCCTCATGCCTTTACTTTGTTCTTACTGTAATCAAGTTCATACATGGACATAATCAATAGGATTGTGTCTCATTAATGAGGTCCTAAAACAAGTTAGCATTAGCATTTGGAAATTAAGCTCCACATCTTCCAGTTAAGTTAAGGTAAGTTTGATTATCATATAAAGCAGGGGTGTCAAACTGAAATACTCAGTTGGCCAAAATAAAAAACTGGGATTCAGTCGTGGGCCAGACTCCATATCTCTTGAAAATAGGACTACAATTGTGTTTGTTTTCCCTTCTCTCCCGATATATAATGATTCAGTTTTTCATATGGAAACATACTTAAGTTTAGCTTAAACATTAGGTCTGGAACAAGCACAGCTTATTATTAACACATGAGAAACCGATTTTCAAATAAGAGTGACATTCATTTCTTATTCTTATCTAAATAAATAAAAGAAAATAATTATCATGCCTCTCTCTATCTGTAACCTTTCAAGTTCTCAATGGAAACCTTTTTTTCACATAACAACAGAACAACCCAAATAAAATAATAATTTCCCTCAATGAAAATCCATCAATTCAACTATTCTAGGTCAGGCAAGACAGAAGTGCAGAAAGAAAGGCTCAGTTTGCTAAACTCTGATTTCCTCTGACGCACATAGATCTGTGCTGCCGAACATAGAGAGCGTTTGAGCAGCTTGGGGACGGAGTTGTTGGGGAATTGTGTCTGGGATGAAACGAGGAAACAGAGTCATACTTTGACTTGAGCGTGTCACTACACACACTGGAGTTCAATCAGCTCCATTTGGAGGTTGGTTGATGCGCGTTCCACGTCAAATGCAAACTAATTACTAAGCACTCCAAACCTACATTTCTGGGTTTCAAAGTCGGCAAATCGCCGCGTAAACTCGGCGCTGAGTACGTAGATTTGTTGAGCAAACTGTGCACTTGGCAACACGGAGGTAGAGACCTGCTCTCTCATGGTTTGGCGGCACGGAAAATGGCCCGAGTTCCCGTGCAGCGTGCTACTCTCCCACAGGTAAAACTTAGTTTGAAGAGCGCTCACCGCAGCGTACATGTCTGCGATGACGCTGTCCCGCCCCTGAAGCTGCAGGCTGAACAAATCGAGTTGGCTCGTGATGTCACAGGGAACGCACTCGCAAAGCATTTTGGGATGTGTAGTATTAGCGGTGCATGCGCTAAACAAGGCGGGCGCTCTAGCAGACATTTGACATTATCTCGCAGGCCAAATATAATTGCACATTGGCCTGAGTTTGACACCCCTGATTTAAAGTGTGTATATGTGTGTATATGTGTGTGTGTGTGTGTGTGTGTGTGTGTGTGTGTGTGTGTGTGTGTGTGTGTGTGCGTACGTGCGTGCGCATGTGTGTGTGTGTGTGTGCGCATATGTATGTGTGTGTGTGTGCATATGTATGTGTGTGTGTGTGTGTTAGAATTCACCTTCAAACGACCACAACTCGCCCGTTGTGTGTTTAGGGAGGCAGTGGCTCAGTGGGTAGTGCTTCGCTTGGGAACCGGAGGGTCGCCGGTTCGAGCCCCTGCCGAGGTGCCCCTGAGCAATTGCTCCCCCCTCTGCGAAGGGTGGTAATGTAATGTAAGTCGCTTTGGATAAAAGCGTCTGCCAAAATGATCGTAATGTAATTTACGAGGCTTAACTTCCTCCTCGTGAATAAAATGGTGACGCAAAGAAACAAAACTCAGTCTGATCATCTGATCAGCTTTAAAATAGAAGCGATCAGCTTGTAAATGTCTGCGATATACAGTAATTTTGTAATCACACAAATAATATGAATCTTGTCACACGATATGAAACTTAAATAACCATTAAAGCTGCCCAAAGAGTGCTGTTGAAACGAGACCAGAGGCGGAAGTAAAGAGCTACATTAGATCGTGTTTGTAATATAAAGTTATAAACTCCACCACTAAGAAGTGAACGTAAAAATCTAACAGATGTATAATAACACATTACGCGTGACGCTGTGATATTAATTCACTTAAATAATAAAGATTTCCTACCTGAACACCTTGAAAAAGTCAACACAAACAAGTTCAAACACATTCACTTTCACAATCGGCAGCCTGCAGAACTCCCAAGACATTTAGGGGCGGGGGTTAAAATACAGTAGCGTAGGCCGAGCCTATTCAGCTGCTATGCAAAATACACACAGGAAGCACATTTATTCCTCATAAGAGGGAGGCAGTGCCTCAGTGGGTAGTGCTTCCGCTTGGGAACCGGAGGGTCGCCGGTTCGAGCCCCTGCCGAGGTGCCCCTGAGCAAGGCACCGAACCCTCAATTGCTCCCCCCTCTGCGAACGGTGGTAATGTAATGTAAGTCGCTTTGGATAAAAGCGTCTGCCAAATGATCGTAATGTAATAAGAATATTAGACTAGAACTCTCATATGAACAACTCTCCTATATGGGGCAGTCCCTCCCCCACACACACACACACGAACATTAATAACAACTGCATTTCATTCACAAACACGCATACATACAAACACAAACACACAGCATGTGAGAACATAAATCAAAAACACAACCAACTGTACTTCAAACACACAGCATTTTGGCAACTATGTATAACTCATATAGGCCTGACAGAACAGGAAGTCCTCCTAAGCTGCACCATCATGCTCATATCTGACATAAACAAGCAAATTGGTGCACCTGCATCATCAGTAGTCTCGTCCAGTTCGATGGAATAATAGCGACTATTTTTAATGCGTTCAATCAGTGTCTTCCTGACGTCATCTGCTATGGCTCCTATTCTCCGCGACACTGTGTCATTTGAAAGTGGCACCAAATTTAACTGTTTGGCGATCTTCTCGCCACACATAATGTGTACCATCTCTTTTGCTAATGGTAAACACAGCTGTTCATCAATTGTGTGCGGCTTACCTGCCTTCGCTATGCGGAGGCTGGGCACGATAAGAAGCCTCCTGTGCTTAAACCACAGGTGCACCACGGAACTGAATTGCGCATGTGGACTGCCTCAGTTTATCACGTTTGCGTACACAAAACTCGCACTTTGTGTGATTTAGAGGCTCATTCCATATAATAAGTGCATTTCAAGGTAAGTGTATGGATCAAATGATGTCACCATTCTCCATGACACCACACACACCTTATGCCACTGAGCCTACATTTGTTTTGGAATAAAGCAGGTAAAGATGTATTTCTTTAAGCAAAGGTCTAAGTAGTATTACCTCTTCATAACAGTAATGTTATAGATACAACCAAAGGAATGTAACACACACGCGTGCACACACACGCACATACACACACACACACACACACACACACGTTTCACTTATGTGTTTTTGTTTTTAGTTCCCTGCACAACAGCTTCTTAAGAGAAGGAGGGAAGTCGTGAGAAGAAAATTCGAGGCATCGAGGGATCTGAGTGTAAATTTCCAGGACAGATCAGACTTCAGAGGAAACATCCTGGAAGTCTAAAATTCCATCCAAACCAAAACGCTGTGAAGTCAGGAACAATATAAATGAACTAAACTAAAGTACAATTATCAGCAGCAGCTAAATGATTTTACTGAAGTGTTTTTCTGATGGTGGACTTGAGTCTTTCTGCACCTCCTTCAACTCTGCTCATCTATCAAAAGCTCAAAGTCCTTCTATCACTTTATCAATCAGCCAACTGTAACTCATTCATCTGTATAGGTCCTGCAGCTTTAAGTAAAGAGTTACAATCTGTTCTTCTCTCCAAACTAAATATGTAGTGCAGACATGAGGCTTGTTTTCCTTCATCAAACCTGACAAACTAATTCAGTTCATCACCTGAAGTGAAACATCAGAGGAAACAGGAAGTCCTCATGAGATAGATGACAGTTCTGTTGATTTACTGCAGGGGGCAGCAGCAGACTGGTGAGCCTCTTCAGGTGATGGAAGGTGTGTGTAGAGAGGGACATTGGATTTGTACAACAATGTAGCCTTTTGTACAATGTATGAATATTAATGTATGATGATCTATAATTCTGAAAAAACGATATATATTAAATGTATATATTGTTTGATAATCAGCATCAGGTCAACCCTAACTTTGACAACGTGCCTTTCAGCAAGGAGCCTTTGACCGTCACAGACAAAATGCTGAAACAAGGACGCAGTGTTTTTCTCAAGACGTGCAAAAGAGCTCAAAGTTAAAGAAGTTTGACCTCTGTTTGTGTCTGAAATGAAGGTCAAAGCTGCTGCAGCACCTCAAACACACCACAGGAAGAGGAGAATGTCCAGCTTTATATGGACCTGTCAGTCAAAGACCTGTCAGCCGACAACCAGACAGCATGGAGGTCCCGGCTCTGTGCATAGCCTGCTTGAGTCGCTTCTCTTTATCTTGCTTTGTCACGGCTCCTTTAAGATGTGTGAGGTTTGTACAGGTACAGAAGCCTGTTGGTTCAATGCTCCTTCACTTAAAGACCTAACTGCTTTGATTGACTGATACTGTATACGGACACACAAATATGTTGGTCAGAGACTCCAGAGAAGCCTTCATGTATAAAGAGAGTGTGTCAAAAGATTTCCGGTTCCTGTCATCACTTCCCCTGCAGCGACTCTACTGGATATCAATGGTAGACAAACACTTTATTGGTTAGATGTATATTTGTGCAGCTAACATACTGTGGACACAAAGACAAAGAGAGTGTTGAAGAGGACCATTTAACAACAACATTTATGAGAAATACAAAAATACAAGAATATAAAGAACACAAACACATTACAGAGTTGTAAGATTGTCGATTGTCTCTTGATTCTGAGACGATCATCAGATTATAAAAATATAATCCATTTCATAAACATACATTTGCATACACATGTGCACATATATATTAACATTCATGACAGCACTCGTCCAAAGAAGACCTCCTCCTCCACATCAGAACACAGAACATTCTCATGACACCACACGTCTGTAAATGTGTCGAAATATTTCTCTGGCTCTGTAGAAGTTGAACTCAAGCTTCAGATGAACGCATCATGAAAATTCAGAATGTCACAATAGACTAGATTTTCATGTTACTGACAAAACCGCAATTAAAACCAAATGCAGTCAAACAACTTCATAAATATTTGTGTTCAGCACGATCAAAAGCTTTTTCTTGATCGATCGATACCAGATCAGGAGTTAGAACAAACAACATCCATGACATCCAGCTATGGGGAAAACAATCAAACCAAACAACTAAACGCACAAAACAAGCCGAAAAAATGGAAAGAGGATAGACAAAAAACAAACAAAAGAAAAAAAAAACAAAGAAAGCTCACTTACACTCTCACTACTCTGAAAGTGAGAGAGTCTCTTTTTCTTCCTCAGCTCTTTTCCTCCGCAGTTCCTGCTCAGCCTCATTTAGGATTTCCTCCACCTGGAGGAGGAAGATTAAACCATGTTGAGCTGATGTTCTTCTCATGTTGTTGTCATGTTTTTGTTTCTTTACCTCTCTTAGTTTGCTCTGAGAAATCATCTCCCTGATCTTGCTGAGAACCTCTCGAAAGTCGTTCTGCCCCTATCAGACACACAGATGATCAATACAGGATGTGTCTCTGTTCAAATGTCTCCTTCCTGCCATCATAAAGGAGAACATTTGTCTCTGTTGGTTTTGGACCTGTGGGTGGTTCTGGTTTTGGTCTGAAAAGGACTTGAGTCTTCCTGCTCTCAGAGGAAAAACTCAATTTATCTGACAGAAACAAACTGAAACAAATCAGATGAACACCATGTAGAGAAAAGGATCAAACATCTAAATAAACATTTAAACATCCACATACTCATCGTATATTGACCACATGTATGAAGTCAATATACACAAGAGAAGGCTGTGTGTGTGTGTGTATGTGTGTGCGTGCGCGCAAGCTTGTGCGTGTGCTTATGGCTTGATGTTCACTTAACTTTACTTTATTATCTTCTCATTATTTTTGAGGATAATCAATCTCTTAAAAGGAAAACTGTGACTGTCAAAGTGAATCTTATTCCACTAATAACTCTGCAAATGAGTGTGTTTGTGTAAAATGCAGTGTATTGCATCACTACGAATAATGAAATCAAATCACAATATGTCCAATGGATGTGATGAAGTCACTTACTGCTCGTCTTCTGTGGAACTTCAAGTGTAAGAATATGGCCACCACGACCAACCCAATGGACATGATCGACAGGAGAATGATAGAGAGATGATCATTGTTGGACTTGGAGAAATGATCTGAAATGATGAAACACACAACAGAAGAAAATCTATGAACAGGATCAAAGCCTCTTGTTGGCTTGAACACTGGTGTCCATGATGCTTCAGTCAAAGTGGACACAGACATCATGACCCCCTCACATGTGGACACAGTCAGTCTAAACTGTATTTGTCGATGGTGAAATGAGTCAACCAGTCACTTAATGAGGACAGGACTGAGATCCTGAGAGGTCTTTAGAAGTTCAAATGTAAAGCTGAGGACAGATTGACCAAATATCCATCATAGCTGCTCATGGATCAAAACAAGGATCGGCTCATTTAGAAGACGTGTCCTCACCTGAAACGTGTATCTGTGCCTCTCTGGTCTGGTTGGTTTTGTTCTCTTGTAGTTTACAGGTGAATGTGTTGCCGTGTTTGTTGTCCACAGACACTGAGCTGCTGACATTATAGAGACCATCAGGACCTCTGAGCGTCTCTGTAGGTCCAGCAGAGACGATGTTTCCCTCAGCGTCCAGCCACAGCACCTCAGGCTCTGGATACCAGCCTGCAGATTCACACTCTAACATCACTGCATCATTGGATTTACTGATCTTTATCACAGGGGACGACGCTGAGCCTGAGGATGAGGAGAGAGGAGGAACCACAGTGATGTTCTTACACTCACATGTCCATGTGTCCTCAGATCATAAATATTAATAAACAAATGCGAACCAATCATGAACATGTTTCTACTTACCAACAGTCAGCTCAAAGTAACAGCGTCTATACATGGAAACAATGCACATGTATGTTCCTTCATCAGAGAGTTTCACATTGGAGAGTTTCAGTGAAACATTTCCGTGCTTCAGTTCCTCCCTGAACAGTGACGTTCTTCCTCTGTATGCTGGGTTTTGATGATCCAGAAGCTCCAAACCATTAAGCCATATGTGTATAACCCCTGACCTCAGATCAGGTCTCCTCCACTCTACAATCGTGCCAAATGCATCAGCAGGAGGTTCCAGGCGACATGGCAGAATGATGTCATCACCAAGCGCTGCTGCTATTGGCTGAGGCTCATCACTCACCTGAGACTGAACTGGAAACACACAAGAAACTTCTAACTCCTCTTGCATTCATACTTTTCTTTTTGTTTTCTGTCACTGTTTACCCCAAATCTTCTCTTCTTGTTTAACAACATTGTTTGTGGTCTGTTCACTCGCAAAGAATGTGAGGAAATGTTTGTGTTAATCAAGAATTAAATTAGATCCATTGTTTTACAGTAATAGTCTTTCCTACATGTTTCCCACCAGGGGGCATTAGTGAGCTCAGAGTGAAAACGAGTCATGTACATGTTATTTGTATATAGCCCAATACCACATACAAAGCTCTCTAGGAAGATGAGGAAAAACTCCAGAGAAACCTTCATGTATAAAGAGAGTGTGTAAAAAGATTGCCGATTCCTGTCCTCACTTCCCCTGCAGCGACTCTACAGGATATCATTGGCAGACAAACACTCACATAACGCACAAATTGACACTTCCTTGGTTAGATGTATATTTGTGCACCTAACATACTGTGGCTAACATGACTGCTAACCAGCTAGCTCAATAGGCAGGGCAGAGGTGTGTGTGTGTGAGTAAAATGTTTTTGATGAAATTCTTCAATCTAAATAACAATGGTCCTTATCAACTGAAAAAACTATAACAGGCTGATTAAGGGGACTTCCAGGCTCCCTGAAATAAAGACCATCAGACAAAGAGGGAGGGAAGACAGGGGGCGCTAAAACTCACATATATTGATGAATATTGGTCAATTAATTCAGCATCCAGTCTTTACTGTCCAGAATCTATACACTCAGTTAAAGGTGATTTGTTATGAACTAACATGAAATCTGCATCACTTCACCTCAAAGTACTGCAGAGCTACTGTACGTCTGGTATAAGTATGAATGTACCTCTGCTCAGGTGACTTTGGAGATGAAAGCTGGCAGCGAATATCCAAAGCAGAACAGACAACATCCAGAAGATCTGAGAAATGAAAAACAAAACTTCTTTATTGGCTTCACATCAGTTATAAAATAGTATTTAGGACAATAACAATGACAGTTAAAGGTTGAGGTGATGGCATTCATCAGACACACTGCACCATATTCAGCCTCATGCCTTTACTTTGTTCTTACTGTAATCAAGTTCATACATGGACATAATCAATAGGATTGTGTCTCATTAATGAGGTCCTAAAACAAGTTAGCATTAGCATTTGGAAATTAAGCTCCACATCTTCCAGTTAAGTTTGATTATCATATAAAGCAGGGGTGTCAAACTCAAATACTCAGTGGGCCAAAATAAAAAACTGGGATTCAGTCGTGGGCCAGACTCCATATCTCTTGAAAATAGGACTACAATTGTGTTTGTTTTCCCTTCTCTCCCGATATATAATGATTCAGTTTTTCATATGGAAACATACTTAAGTTTAGCTTAAACATTAGGTCTGGAACAAGCACAGCTTATTACTAACACATGAGAAACCGAGTGTCAAATAAGAGTGACATTCATTTCTTATTCTTATCTAAATAAATAAAAGAAAATAATTATTATGCCTCTCTCTATCTGTAACCTTTCAAGTTCTTTTTCACTGGAAACTTTTTTTTCACAGAACAACAGAACAACCCAAATAAAATAATAATTTCCCTCAATGAAAATCCATCAATTCAACTATTCTAGGTCAGGCAAGACAGAAGTGCAGAAAGAAAGGCTCAGTTTGCTAAACTCTGATTTCCTCTGACGCACATAGATCTGTGCTGCCGAACATAGAGAGCGTTTGAGCAGCTTGGGGACGGAGTTGTTGGGGAATTGTGTCTGGTATGAAACGAGGAAACAGAGTCATACTTTGACTTGAGCGTGTCACTACACACACTGGAGTTCAATCAGCTCCATTTGGAGGTTGGTTGATGCGCGTTCCACGTCAAATGCAAACTAATTACTAAGCACTCCAAACCTACATTTCTGGGTTTCAAAGTCGGCAAATCGTAAACTCGCCGCTGAGTACGTAGATTTGTTGAGCAAACTGTGCACTTGGCAACACGGAGGTAGAGACCTGCTCTTTCATGGTTTGGCGGCACGGAAAATGGCCCGAGTATCCTTGCAGCGTCCTACTCTCCCACAGGCAAAACTTAGTTTGAAGTAGAGATGTGACGTTCACGAACGATCCAGTTGAACGGCTCATTAACATGAACGATGAGAGCCAGGTCGCGATTGGTTGGGAGCCGTTCTTTTTTTCGTTCATTTTTTTTCTCTCTCCCTGCGATTATGCCTCTAGCAAACAGATGCTTACAAAAGCTCCTCCCTCCACTGTCCACGCTCTCTCCACGCCTCACCTGCGAGGAGCGCTTATTTAAGTAGTGGTGGTGGAAGTGGTGGAAAAGTCGGGTCCTTGTGTACCCCAGGCTTAGCCAACTCATGGCTAAGAAGCTTTGTGTCGTGGCTACATCAGTTCCATCCGAGAGAATTTTCTCTAAAACAGGACAAATAATTACAGAGAGAAGTCGCCTCAAGCCCGAAAAAATAAGGGCACTTACCTTCCTCAATGCAAATTTGCCAAGGGACAAGAAAGAGAGGCCGTAAAGCATGGTTTATTATTGCTGCTTTATTATTTATTTTATTTATTTTTTATTTTGTCTACAGTTGATGTTGTTATTTGAGTTATGGTTATGGTTTTAGTCTAGTGTACAGTTTGTACCAGTATTTCCAGTAGCGTGTATGCACATTTTTTCTCAATTTATTGCAGTTTTATATGTTTTGATAACACTTGAAGTATTGTTTTAGAGTTTTGTATGCAAATATTTTGTCATTTATATTAGTTATTGTTTTCTTTAAAATGTGCACCTTTATTATAAGCCTGTGTTATATAATATTGTTTGTATTGAGGTTTTTTTTGTATGATTCTTGAAATCTGTATTGTAATGTTCTTGAATTTCTTGCACTAAAAGCTTTTGCAACTTCTTTGTAGCTTGCTTTGGGCTTTTTGTATGTATTTGTAAGTATTAAGGTGTTGGATAAGTAAAATAAGTCAAAGTAGGTTTACGCGCGTACACACACTTTATACAATGAGTAAATTGTCATCTCACTGTCAATCAGACTTAAAAAATCTTGTCCACACATGTCAAATGAAGCTATAATCTATACTATAGAATAATTCAAATTCAAATATTTGTGGGAAATCTAAGTTAGAAATTATTCTGATCCAAATCTCAGCCCATCATTCCTCCCTTCTTTCTTATTTACAGGATAATAGGAATTAACCCCAGACTGGCTTCTTAAAAAGTGAATATATAGAAAAGAGCCAAATGAGCCAGTTTTTTGAACGGCTCTTTGAAGTGAACGGATCCCAAATGAACGGCTCCCTCCAAAGAGCCAAAAATCCCATCTCTAGTTTGAAGAGCGCTCACCGCAGCGTACATGCCTGCGATGACGCGGTCCCGCCCCTGAAGCTGCAGGTTGAACAAATCGAGTTGGCTCGTGATGTGACAGGGAACGCACTCGCAAAGCATTTTGGGATGTGTAGTATTAGCGGTGTGTGTGTGTGTGTGTGTGTGTGTGCGTGTGTGCATATGTATGTGTGTGTGTGTGTGCATATGTATGTGTGTGTGTGTGTGTGTGTGTGTGTGTGTGTGTGTGTGTGTGTGTGTGTGTGTGTGTGTTAGAATTCACCTTCAAACGACCACAACTCACCTGAGCGCAGAGAAACAAATCTCAGTCAGATCATCTGATCAGCTTTAAAATAGAAGCGATCAGCTTGTACATGTCTGCGAAGTAGTAATTTTGTAATCACACAAATAATATGAATCTTGTCACACCATATGAAACTTAAATAACCATTACAGCTGCACAAAGAGTGGTGTTGAAACGAGACCAGAGGCGGAAGTAAAGAGCTACATTAGATCTTGTTTGTAATATAAAGTTATAAAGTCCACCGCTAAGAAGTGAACGTAAAAATCAGATGTATAATAACTCATTACGCGTGACGCTGTGATATTAATTCACTTAAATAATAAAGATTTCCTACCTCAACATGTTGAAAAAGTCAACGCAAACAACACTTTCACTTTCACATGTAGCAGCCTGCCGAACTCAAAAGACATTTAGGGGTGGGGGGGAGGCGGAGCTGGGAACACGTAAATGACTTCTAACTCGTCATACATTCATACTCCTCCTTTTGTTTTCTGCCCCTGTTTACCAAAACACGTATCTCCCTTTTCTACAACATTGTTTGTGGCCTGTACACAAAAAATGTAAATGCTTCCACCTACTGGACTGGAATCGCCCTCACAACACTTCCTCATACGCCACGAAAAGTCGATGACTTGTGTCATTTTCCCAGAATAGATAGATAGATATATAGATGTCTGTACAATCCTACACAACAGTGGTTCACAAATTTTTTACATCGCGTACCACCTCAGAAAATATTTGGCTCTCCAAGTACCATCACTATGGCCGATGTTAAAATACAGTAGCGTAGGCCGAGCCTCTTCAGCTGCCATGCAAAATACACACAGGAAGCACATTTATTCCTCATAAGAATATTATTTAATTTGGCCTTTGTCAGTCACAGCCACATTGTACAAATTGGTACTAGAACTCTCATATGAACAACTCTCCTATATGGGGCGGTCCCTCCCTACACACACACACACACACACACACACACACGAGAACATTAATAACAACTGCATTTCATTCACAAACACGCATACATACAAACACACACACACACAGCATATGAGAACATAAATCAAAAACACTACCAACTGTACTTCAAACACACAGCATTTTGGCAACTATGTATAACTCTTATAGGCCTGACAGAACAGAAAGTCCTCCTAAGCTGCACCATCATGCTCATATCTGACATAAACAAGCAAATTGGCCAAACCTGCATCATCAGTAGTCTCGTCCAGTTCGATGGAATAATAGCGACTATTTTTAATGCGTTCAATCAGTGTCTTCCTGACGTCATCTGCTATGGCTCCTATTCTCCGCGACACTGTGTCATTTGAAAGTGGCACCAAATTTAACTGTTTGGCGCTCTTCTCGCCACACATAATGTGTATCATCTCTTTTGCTAATGGTAAACACAGCTGTTCATCAATTGTGTGCGGCTTACCTGCCTTCGCTATGCGGAGGCTGGGCATGATAAGAAGCCTCCTGTGCTTAAACCACAGGTGCACCACGGAACTAAATTGCGCATGTGGACTGCCTCAGTTTATCACGTTTGCGTACACAAAACTCCACTGGTTTGTCTTTCAGCATTGTGTGTTTTGTTGTAAGATGCAGTTTGAGATGCAATGGTTTCACGGACTCATTGCTGAGATCATCACTACACACACACACACTGTCTTTTTGGCTCGTCCTCCGTCCCGCTCCAGCTGAATCCCAGGTTGATATAACTCGGGTCATTTTTCTGTATTGTTTTGCGCTTTTTGCAGCCAGCTCCCGGTGCTGTGGACACTTCACACTGATTATGTTGCTGCTAACGTTCGCACTCCGTTCACCGTCGTTCAGGCTGTTTAAAATATCCTCCTTCTGATCCGCAGACTTCGTCCTTTTAGTTCCCCTCTGGAGCCACGACTGAAGTGGATTTGGACTGCTCATACTCCCCCCTCCCCTATCTCCGCTTACCATCTTGCCATCACAGTTAGGTTTAGCCTGTAGTAGTCAGCTAACAGTTGACGTTTGCACGCAGCGCCACTATCGGTAAGGGGTAGTAGTGTGCCGTGTGCAAACAAAAGGAAATATCCTTGTTTTTGTAATTTAACTTTGGACCCTAACAGGGATTTGTATAATTTTAAACAACGAAAGTTTCCTTTAATTGTTTGTGTGATTTAGAGGCTCATTCCATATAATAAGTGCATTTCAAGGTAAGTGTATGGATCAAATGATGTCACCATTCTCCATGACACCACACACACCTTATGCCACTGAGCCTACGTTTGTTTTGGAATAAAGCAGGTAAAGATGTATTTCTTTAAGCAAAGGTCTAAGTAGTATTACCTCTTCATAACAGTAATGTTATAGATACAACCAAAGGAATGTAACACACACGCGTGCACACACACGCACACACACACACACACACACACACACACACACACACACACACACACGTTTCACTTATGTGTTTTTGTTTTTAGTTACCTGCAAAGCAGCTTCTTAAGAGAAGGAGGGAAGTCGTGAGAAGAAAATGCGAGGCATCGAGGGATCTGAGTGTAAATTTCCAGGACAGATCAGACTTCAGAGGAAACATCCTGGAAGTCTAAAATTCCATCCAAACCAAAACGCTGTGAAGTCAGGAACAATATAAATGAACTAAACTAAAGTACAATTATCAGCAGCAGCTAAATGATTTTACTGAAGTGTTTTTCTGATGGTGGACTTGAGTCTTTCTGCACCTCCTTCAACTCTGCTCATCTATCAAAAGCTCAAAGTCCTTCTATCACTTTATCAATCAGCCAACTGTAACTCATTCATCTGTATAGGTCCTGCAGCTTTAAGTAAAGAGTTACAATCTGTTCTTCTCTCCAAACTAAATATGTAGTGCAGACATGAGGCTTGTTTTCCTTCATCAAACCTGACAAACTAATTCAGTTCATCACCTGAAGTGAAACATCAGAGGAAACAGGAAGTCCTCATGAGATAGATGACAGTTCTGTTGATTTACTGCAGGGGGCAGCAGCAGACTGGTGAGCCTCTTCAGGTGATGGAAGGTGTGTGTAGAGAGGGACATTGGATTTGTACAACAATGTAGCCTTTTGTACAATGTATGAATATTAATGTATGATGATCTATAATTCTGAAAAAACGATATATATTAAATGTATATATTGTTTGATAATCAGCATCAGGTAAGCCCTAACTTTGACAACGTGCCTTTGAGCAAGGAGCCTTTGACCGTCACAGACAAAATGCTGAAACAAAGACGCAGTGTTTTTCTCAAGACGTGCAAAAGAGCTCAAAGTGAAAGAAGTTTGACCTCTGTTTGTATCTGAAATGAAGGTCAAAGCTGCTGCAGCACCTCAAACACACCACAGGAAGAGGAGGATCTCCAGCTTCATATGGACCTGTCAGTCAAAGACCTGTCAGCTGACAACCAGACAGCATGGAGGTCCCGGCTCTGTGTCACGGCTCCTTTACGCTGTGTGAGGTTTGTACAGGTACAGAAGCCTGTTGGTTCAATGCTCCTTCACCTAAAGACCTAACTGCTTTGATTGACTGATACTGTATACGGACACACAAATATGTTGGTCAGAGACTCCAGAGAAGCCTTCAGAGAAACTCCAGAGAAACCTTCATGTATAAAGAGAGTGTGTCAAAAGATTTCCGGTTCCTGTCATCACTTCCCCTGCAGCGACTCTACTGGATATCAATGGTAGACAAACACTTTATTGGTTAGATGTATATTTGTGCAGCTAACATACTGTGGACACAAAGACAAAGAGAGTGTTGAAGAGGACCATTTAACAACAACGTTTATGAGAAATACAAAAATACAAGAATATAAAGAACACAAAGTTGTAAGATTCTGTCGATTGTCTCCCTTCAAGATTCTGAGACGATCATCAGATTATAAAAATATAATCCATTTCATAAACATATATTTGCATACACATGTGCACATATATATTAACATTCATGACAGCACTCGTCCAAAGAAGACCTCCTCCTCCACATCAGAACACAGAACATTCTCATGACACCACACGTCTGTAAATGTGTCGAAATATTTCTCTGGCTCTGTAGAAGTTGAACTCAAGCTTCAGATGAACGCATCATGAAAATTCAGAATGTCACAATAGACTAGATTTTCATGTTACTGACAAAACCGCAATTAAAACCAAATGCAGTCAAACAACTTCATCAATATTTGTGTTCAGCACGATCAAAAGCTTTTTCTTGATCGATCGATACCAGATCAGGAGTCAGAACAAACAACATCCATGACATCCAGCTATGGGAAAAAACAATCAAACCAAACAACTAAAAGCACAACACAACCCGAAAAAATGGAAAGAGGATAAACAAAAAACAAACAAAAGAAAAAAAAACTAAGAAAGCTCACTTACACTCTCACTACTCTGAAAGTGAGATTGTCTCTTTTTATCCTCAGCTCTTTTCCTCAGCAGTCCCTGCTGAGCCTCATGTAGGATTTTCTCCACCTGGAGGAAGAAGATTAAACCATGTTGAGCTGATGTTCTTCTCATGTTGTTGTCATGTTTTTGTTTCTTTACCTCTCTTAGTTTTCTCTGAGAAATCATCTCCCTGATCTTGCTGGTAACCTCTCGAAAGTCGTTCTGCCCCTATCAGACACACAGATGATCAATACAGGATGTGTCTCTGTTCAAATGTCTCCTTCCTGCCATCATAAAGGAGAACATTTGTCTCTGTTGGTTTTGGACCTGTGGGTGGTTCTGGTTTTGGTCTGAAAAGGACTTGAGTCTTCCTGCTCTCAGAGGAAAAACTCAATTTATCTGACAGAAACAAACTGAAACAAATCAGATGAACACCATGTAGAGAAAAGGATCAAACATCTAAATAAACATTTAAACATCCACATACTCATCGTATATTGACCACATGTATGAAGTCAATATACACAAGAGAAGGCTGTGTGTGTGTGTGTATGTGTGTGCGTGCGCGCAAGCTTGTGCGTGTGCTTATGGCTTGATGTTCACTTAACTTTACTTTATTATCTTCTCATTATTTTTGAGGATAATCAATCTCTTAAAAGGAAAACTGTGACTGTCAAAGTGAATCTTATTCCACTAATAACTCTGCAAATGAGTGTGTTTGTGTAAAATGCAGTGTATTGCATCACTACGAATAATGAAATCAAATCACAATATGTCCAATGGATGTGATGAAGTCACTTACTGCTCGACTTCTGTGGAACTTCAAGTGTAAGAATATGGCCACCACGACCAACCCAATGGACATGATGAGAATGATAGAGAGATGATCATTGTTGGACTTGGAGAAATGATCTGAAATGATGAAACACACAACAGAAGAAAATCTATGAACAGGATCAAAGCCTCTTGTAGGCTTGAACACTGGTGTCCATGATGCTTCAGTCAAAGTGGACACAGACATCATGACCCCCTCACATGTGGACACAGTCAGTCTAAACTGTATTTGTCGATGGTGAAATGAGTCAACCAGTCACTTAATGAGGACAGGACTGAGATCCTGAGAGGTCTTTAGAAGTTCAAATGTAAAGCTGAGGACAGATTGACCAAATGTCCATCATAGCTGCTCATGGATCAAGACAAGGATCGGCTCATTTAGAAGACGTGTCCTCACCTGAAACGTCTATCTGTGCCTCTCTGGTCTGGTTGGTTTTGTTCTCTTGTAGTTTACAGGTGAATGTGTTGCCGTGTTTGTTGTCCACAGTCACTGAGCTGCTGACATTATAGAGACCATCAGGACCTCTGAGCGTCTCTGTAGGTCCAGCAGAGACGATGTTTCCTTCAGCGTCCAGCCACAGCACCTCAGGCTCTGGATACCAGCCTGCAGATTCACACTCTAACATCACTGCATCATTGGATTTACTGATCTTTATCACAGGGGACGACGCTGAGCCTGAGGATGAGGAGAGAGGAGGAACCACAGAGATGTTCTTACACTCACATGTCCATGTGTCCTCAGATCATAAATATTAATAAACAAATGCGAACCAATCATGAACATGTTTCTACTTACCAACAGTCAGCTCAAAGTAACAGCGTCCATGCATGGAAACAATGCACATGTATGTTCCTCCATCAGAGAGTTTCACATTGGAGAGTTTCAGTGAAACATTTCCGTGCTTCAGGTTCTCCCTGAACAGTGACGTTCTTCCTCTGTATGCTGGGTTTTGATGACCCAGAAGCTCCAAACCATTACGCCATATGTGTATAACCTCTGACCTCAGATCAGGTCTCGTCCACTCTACCATCGTGCCAAATGCATCAGCAGGAGGTTCCAGGCGACATGGCAGAATGATGTCATCACCAAGCGCTGCTACAATTGTCTGAGGCGCATCAATCACCTGAGACTGAACTGGAAACACACAAGTAACTTCTAACTCCTCTTGCATTCATACTTTTCTTTTTGTTTTCTGTCACTGTTTACCCCAAATCTTCTCTTCTTGTTTAACAACATTGTTTGTGGTCTGTACACTCGCAAAGAATGTGAGGAAATGTGTGTGTTAATCAAGAACTAAATTAGATCCATTGTTTTACAGCAAAGGTCTTTCCTACATGTTTCCCACCAGGGGGCATTAGTGAGCTCAGAGTGAAAACGAGTCATGTACATGTTATTTGTATATAGCCCAATACCACATACAAAGCTCTCTAGGAAGATGAGGAAAAACTCCAGAGAAACCTTCATGTATAAAGAGAGTGTGTAAAAAGATTGCCGATTCCTGTCCTCACTTTCCCTGCAGCGACTCTACTGGATATCATTGGCAGACAAACACTCACAAATTGACACTTCATTGGTTAGATGTACACTGCTCAAAAAAATTAAAGGAACAGTTTTTTATCAGGGTATGGCATGAATTCAATTGCACTTTTCTGATAATGATTTGGTCAGTTAAGTGGCAGAGGGGGTTGTTAATCAGTTTCAGCTGCATTGGTGTTGATGGAATTATCAACAGGTGCACTAGAGGGGCAACAATGAGACGACCCCCAAAACAGGACTGGTTTTGCATGTGGAGGCCATTTCAAGTTTCTCCCTCTTGATCTTTTTGAACTGGTTTTCCACTAGTGTTGGCTTTAGCTAGGGGCATTATCACGACTGGGAGCATGAGGCGATTTCTTAACCCTACAGAAGTTGCACAGATTGTCCAACTCCGCCAGGATGGCACATCCACACGTGCCGCTGCAAGGAGATTTGATGCGTCTCCCAGCACAATCTCCAGAACATGGAGGAGATTCCAGGAGACAGGCAGTTACTCTAGGAGAGCTGGACAGGGCCGTAGACGGTCCTCAACCCATCAGCAGGACCGATATCTGCTGCTTTGTGCAAGGAGGAACAGGTTGAGCACTGCCCGAGCCCTACAGAATGACCTGCAGCAGGCCACTGGTGTGAATGTTTCTGCCCAAACAGTCCGAAACAGACTTCATGAGGGTGGCCTCAGGGCGCGATGTCCTGTAATGTGCCCTGTGCTCACTGCCCAGCACCGCGGAGCTCGATTGGCATTTGCCATAGAACACCAGAATTGGCATGTCCGCCACTGGCGCCCCGTGCTTTTCACAGATGAGAGCACGTTCACCATGAGCACCTGTGATAGACGTGAAAGGGTCTGGAGAAGCCAAGGAGAACGCTATGCTGCCTGCAACATCGTTCAGCATGACCGATTCGGTGGTGGGTCAGTGATGGTCTGGGGAGGCATATCCATGGAGGGACGCACAGACCTCTACAGGCTAGAGAACGGCAGTCTTACTGCCATTAGGTATCGGGATGAAATCCTTGAACCCATGGTCAGACCCTACGCTGGTGCTGTAGGTCCTGGGTTCCTCCTGATGCACGACAATGCCCGGCCTCATGTGGCAAGTGTGTGCAGGCAGTATCTGGAGGATGAAGGAATTGATACAATCGAATGGCCCTCACGATCACCTGACCTAAACCCGATAGAACACCTCTGGGACATAATGTTTCGGTCCATCAGACGTCGTCAGGTTGCTCCTCAGACTTTACAGGAGCTCACTGATGCCCTTAGACAGATCTGGGAGGACATCCCACAAGACACCATCCGTCGTCTCATTAGGAGCATGCCGCGACGTTGTCAAGCATGCATACAAGCACGTGGGGGCCACACAAGATAATGAGAAGCATTTTGAGTTGCAGAAATTGAATTTTGGCAAAATGGACTAACCTGCCACATCATTTTTTCACTTAGATTTTTGGGGTGTCTATATATTGAGCCTTCTGTAGGCTGAAAACTTTTATTTCCATCAAAAGATGTGCCATCCTTTTGTTCCTAAGACATTAAACTGTCCATATCAGTATAGATATCCAACATATTTCTTTTTCACATTGAAATCTGATGTGTTTTCAAAGTGTTCCTTTAATTTTTTTGAGCAGTGTATATTTGTGCACCTAACATACTCTGGCTAACATGACTGCTAACCAGCTAGCTCAATAGGCAGGGCAGAGGTGTGTGTGTGTGAGTAAAATGTTTCTGATGAAATTCTTCAATCTAAATATAAATGGTCCTTATCAACTGAAAAAATAATAACAGGCTGATTAAGGGGACTTCCAGGCTCCCTGAAATAAAGACCATCAGACAAAGAGGGAGGTAAGACAGGGGGCGCTAAAACTCACATATATTGATGAATATTGGTCAATTAATTCGGCATCCAGACTTTACTGTCCAGAATCTATACACTCAGTTAAAGGTGATTTGTTATGAACTAACATGAAATCTGCATCACTTCACCTCAAAGTACTGCAGAGCTGCTGTACGTCTGGTATAAGTATGAATGTACCTCTGCTCAGGTGACTTTGGAGATGAAAGCTGGCAGCGAATATCCAAAGCAGAACAGAAAACATCCAGAAGATCTGAGAAATGAAAAACAAAACTTCTTTATTGGCTTCACATCAGTTATAAAATAGTATTTAGGACAATAACAATGACAGTTAAAGGTTGAGGTGATGGCATTCATCAGACACACTGCACCATATTCAGCCTCATGCCTTTACTTTGTTCTTACTGTAATCAAGTTCATACATGGACATAATCAATAGGATTGTGTCTCATTAATGAGGTCCTAAAACAAGTTAGCATTAGCATTTGGAAATTAAGCTCCACATCTTCCAGTTAAGTTTGATTATCATATAAAGCAGGGGTGTCAAACTCAAATACTCAGTGGGCCAAAATAAAAAACTGGGATTCAGTCGTGGGCCAGATTCCATATCTCTTGAAAATAGGACTACAATTGTGTTTGTTTTCCCTTCTCTCCCGATATATAATGATTAAGTTTTTCATATGGAAACATACTTAAGTTTAGCTTAAACATTAGGTCTGGAACAAGCACAGCTTATTATTAACACATGAGAAACCGATTTTCAAATAAGAGTGACATTCATTTCTTATTCTTATCTAAATAAATAAAAGAAAATAATTATTATGCCTCTCTCTATCTGTAACCTTTCAAGTTCATTTTCAATGGAAACCTTTTTTTCACAGAACAGAACAACCCAAATAAAATAATAATTTCCCTCAATGAAAATCCATCAATTCAACTATTCTAGGTCAGGCAAGACAAAAGTGCAGAAAGAAAGGCTCAGTTTGCTAAACTCTGATTTCCTCTGACGCACATAGATCTGTGCTGCCGAACATAGAGAGCGTTTGAGCAGCTTGGGGGCGGAGTTGTTGGGGAATTGTGTCTGGGATGAAACGAGGAAACAGACTGAGTCATACTTTGACTTGAGCGTGTCACTACACAGACTGGAGTTCAATCAGCTCCATTTGGAGGTTGGTTGATGCGCGTTCCACGTCAAATGCAAACTAATTACCAAGAACTCCAAACCTACATTTCTGGGTTTCAAAGTCAGCAAATCGCCGCGTAAACTCGGCACTGAGTACGTAGATTTGTTGAGCAAACTGTGCACTTAGCAACACGGAGGTAGAGACCTGCTCTTTCATGGATTGGCGGCACGGAAAATGGCCCAAGTTTTCTGGCAGCGTCCTACTCCCTCAGCGTACATGTCCGCTTGTGACACGGCCCCAGCCCCTGAAGTAAAATTTTTTTGATGAAATTCTTTCTGAGAGGTCGTTATAAATATAAATGGTCCCTATCAACTGAAAAAATAATAACAGGCTGACTAAGGGGACTTCCAGGCTCCCTGAAATAAAGACCATCAGACAAAGAGGGAGGGAAGACAGGGGGCGCTAAAACTCACATATATTGATTGAACATTCATCAATTAATTCGGCATCCAGTCTTTACTGTCCAGAATCTATACACTCAGTTAAAGGTGATTTGTTATGAACTAACATGAAATCTGCATCACTTCACCTCAAAGTACTACAGAGCTGCTGTACGTCTGGTATAAGTATGAATGTACCTCTGCTCAGGTGACTTTGGAGATGAAAGCTGGCAGCGAATATCCAAAGCAGAACAGACAACATCCAGAAGATCTGAGATATGAAAAACAAAACGTCTTTATTGGCTTCACATCAGTTATAAAATAAGTATTTAGGACAATAACAATGACAGTTAAAGGTTGAGGTGATGGCATTCATCAGACACACTGCACCATATTCAGCCTCATGCCTTTACTTTGTTCTTACTGTAATCAAGTTCATACATGGACATAATCAATAGGATTGTGTCTCATTAATGAGGTCCTAAAAACAAGTTAGCATTAGCATTTGGAAATTAAGCTCCACATCTTCCAGTTAAGTTTGATTATCATTTAAAGGGTGTGTGTGTGTGTGTGTTAGAATTCACCTTCAAACGACCACAACTCGCCCGTTGTGTTTATTTACGAGGCTTAACTTCCTCCTCGTGAATAAAATGGAGATGTCACCTGAGCGCAGAGAAAAAACTCAGTCTTATCATCTGATCAGCTTTAAAATAGAGGCGATCAGCTTGTACATGTCTGCGAAGTACAGTCATATTGTAATCACACAAATAAAATGAATCTTGTCACACCATATGAAACTTAAATAACCATTAAAGCTGCACAAAGAGTGGTGTTGAAACGAGACCAGAGGCGGAAGTAAAGAGCTACATTAGATCGTGTTTGTAATATAAACTCATAAACTCCACCACTAAGAAGTGAATTTAAAAATCTAACACAGGGGTGCCCACACTTTTTCAGCTTGGGAGCTACTTTTAAAAAGACCAACCACCACCGACTCGGCCGAGTGTGCAACGGCGCACTTGCCGGTGTCGGCTTACTTTCACCGATAAGCTAAAAGAAAAAAAAGAAAGCGCCATTTTTTGGAATGCCATTGCGATCGACCCACATTACCTTTGCGATCGACCGGTCGATCGCGATCGACGTATTGGGCACCCCTGATAACAGATGTATAATAACACATTACGCGTGACACTGTGATATTAATTCACTTAAATAATAAAGATTTCCTACCTGAACATGTTGAAAAAGTCGGCGCAAACAAGTTCAAACCCTTTCACTTTCACATGTGGCAGCCTCAGCCTGCGGAACTCACCTGGGGGCGGGGAGGGGGGCGGAGCTGGGAACACAGAAAATGTACATGCTGCCACCTACTGGACTGGAACCGCCCTCACAACAATTCTTCATACGTCACGAAAAGTCGATGACCTGTGTCATTTTCCCGGAACAGATAGAGTACAAAGAATTTGTATGGCTTCCACAATAAACCTCCAGAAAAATATAATAATATATTTTTTTTTGTTTTAAATAAGGAAATATCCTTGTTTTTGTAATTTAACTTCCGACCCTAACAGGGATTTGTATAATTTAAATTAAATGAAAGTTTCCTTTAATTGTTTGTGTGATTTAGAAGCTCATTCCATATAAAGTGCATTTCAAGGTAAGTGCATGGATCAAATGATGTCACCTTTATGACTGAGTTTATCATTCTCCATGACACCAGACACACCTTATGCCACTGAGCCTACGTTTGTTTTGGAATAAAGCAGGTAAAGATGTACTGTACGTACAACTAAAGGAATGTGACACACGCGCGCGCACACACACGTTTCACTTATGCGTTTTTGTTTTTAGTTAGCTTCACAATAGCTTCTTAAGAGACGGAGGGAAATCGTGAGAAGAAAATTCGAGGCATCGAGGGATCTGAGTGTAAATTTCCAGGACAGATCAGACTTCAGAGGAAACATCCTGGAAATCTAAAATTCCATCCAAACCAAAACGCGGTGAAGTCAGGAAAGTATCCAAATAAGTACATGTAATACTTCAGTACAATTATCAGCAGCAGCTAAATAATTTTACTAAAGTCTTTTTCTACGGTGGCCGAGAACCGCCACCGCTGCAAATAAAAGAAGCGCTGCAAAAATAAAAAAGCTGGTGTGCAAAAATTAAAAAGCTGGTGCAAAAATAAAAAAGGCGATGCAAATAAAAGAAAGTCTGCAAAAAAGAAACGCTACTGCAAATAAAAGAAAGTCTGCAAAAAAGTCGGTGCAAAAATAAAAAAGGTGATGCAAATAAAAAAGCCACAACGGAAGTGGGTTACCGGGGACTGTTTTTGCCGATGCACCTGTGTGAGTAGAAGACGACGCCGACGCACCTGTGTGAGGAGAAGAAGACGGCGACGACGACGACGACGAGAAGAAACTACGAATAGGAAAACGAACTAGAAAGTAAGTGAACATGATAGTGTTTAATGTCGCTACGTGTACTTTTTAATGTGTTATTTGGTTAGGCCAGGTAACCCCAGGTTTGAAGTTGAACTGGAGAATGCCGGTGTATTGTTAGCTTCGGCTAACACGGGGAGACCACTAACGAGTCCGGCCAGATGTCAGTTTGACATCATAGCTGGAGTTTGAGTTATTGGATGACATTGTTTTGTTAGCGTGATGCCATCACACTCATTTATTTAAGTAGCTTCAGATTCAAACAGCTTCAGCAGCATTGGAGACACACTTTCTAGACCAACATCTGACTGTGACTCTGTGAGTGAGCTCGTCTTGTGGTGACTATCTACAGTGAAGACAGCTTATTACTGTCGTTGTTGTTGTTTGTATCATTAATAATCATGCTAACAATAATCTAAGGTGTGGGTAACAGAAGTTATGTGGATGAATGTGAAGTTTAAGCTGTGTGGGGTGGCCAGGGACCTTTGAGAAAGAACCATGACCATAATGTCAGATTGAATCCTAAACTTGACTGTTTTTGCTTTGTCATTTACCAGGTCATGTTTTGTCCATTCTGTGGGGTGAACCTTCCATCCGTCCTGGTATATTGTGGCTCATGCTGTAGAAATGTCAGGTTCCTAAGGAGTCTTCAAGATGAAGGTACATTTCTTTCTGACAGTTAATGAGGTTCTTAAACATGATGGATTGCTATGCTTTTTCATAGAATATACTGTCTGTTAGTCATGAATATACCACTTCATATGGTGAAATCCATAACAGAGGCATGTGGAATACAATGAATTTGAAGACATGAAAAATTAAGAAAGTTTCTTAGTCTAGTAGGCTACTGATCCCTGTAAAAAAATCCTATGCAACAATTTTGAGTGTTTTGCACTGTGCTACTTTTATATAAAGACATTTTCAATTAATTAACTTTAACGAGTGCATTGAATAGCTTGATTCCTCAATAACTCTAATCACTAACTACCATGTCACCCACACATGATAATCTTAACAATCTCATTTATTCACCTCTCTGTAAAAATTGAAAATGTTCATTATGCAGTTCATCATTTAGCCTCTAATATAGTGTCCTCCGTCCTACCCCTCAGGTCCTGAAGCTAGTACTCCAGTGGATGAACTTATCCAAAAATATTTCACAGAGGGCCATAGTTATGAAATAATAGTGGACTTACTGAAAACCAAACACAACATATCAGTCAGTTTTCGCAATCTACAAAAAAGACTAAAACATGCAAGCCTGACCAGAAGGATCAACTACACTCCAATTGCTACTGTGCAGGCAGCTATTTCCGAGGAGCTAAAGGGATCAGGCCAGCTTTTAGGGTATAGAGCGATGTGGCAGATTCTGAAACGGAAACACTCTCTTGTCGTCAGACAAGACGATGCGATGCACCTAATGGCAGAGCTGGATCCATGTGGAACAGAGAATCGCTGCAGACGTAGATTTGTTCGAAGGGCATATCATTCAATGGGACCAAACGAAACCTGGCACGTTGATGGGTATAATAAATTAAAACCTTTTGGAATTGGCATAAGTGGCTGCATTGATGGCTTCTCCAGAAAAATTATGTGGCTGAATTGTGGAAAGACGAACAACGACCCTTCAGTAATTGCTCAAAACTACATCAACTGTGTAGTTGAGCATGGAGTTTTTCCAAAGCGGCTCCGCACAGATTGCGGCACTGAAAATGGAATAATGGCCGCCATTCAATGTACCATGAGATCAGAGCATGCAGACGAGTTTGCAGGAGCTTAAAGCCACATATATGGCACTTCAACATCCAACCAGCGGATTGAAAGCTGGTTCCGGAAACAAAGGTTTCTGTCACTTTTAATTCATTTATGTTTTACTTGACCCTGGATTATTGTATTTGCTGTATGCATTTATATTATTTCTCAGTTTAATGTATATTGCTGTGCTTTTTAAAGGCAAGGGTATATTGTAGTGAAATCTCCAAAAGGCATGAGTCAGTAGTAAGTGGACTTGTACATTAATCTAAACCTCTTGAAGAACGATGACCTGGATGAATTTGTGTTTTCTATCTAGGAGCCAATTTTGGATGGATCTGTTCAGTGACTTGAGGGAGAGGCATCTCTTCAAAAGTTCACCTCCTGGAGTCACCTTATTTATTATTAATTACGTAAAAACTGAAATAATGTGGTGCTCTAAAATGTGTGTACTTGAATGCACTTGAAAATATTTTGTAACATTTTGATTATAAAATTTAAGATTCACAATAAAGTTTTCCCTCACGTGCAATGCTTTCTCTAATATTTGATACTTAGTTTAACCTAAGATCATTGCTTGTCTTTGGGTCTCTGCATCCTTGTCCTGTAAGAAACTCTGGAGATAATTGTAATGACCATGAAAGTGAAACTTAATTGATGTGTTGCTCAGTGTAAACACTTTCCTGTACTTGCTCCTAGCAATTGTGGTTTCCCAGCATCTGCCCAAACCCTGAACCACATCACCAGCATCATGCCAGTGCCAGCAACTCCTGCTGGGGATGAGCATGAAACTCTTTTTGGAGAACTGCAACGACAGAGTGGTGTAAGAGCTCCTTTGCAGTGGGAATCAGCTGTAGAGAACTACATCACCCTGAAAAACATGGCTGGTCTGTAAAAATTTTAGGGACATATTTGTGTTGTGACAACACCAAAACAAACTTCTTTTTATGCGTCGTATTTGCTGCTGCTGTATATTGCTGCTGTCATTTTCCTCTCTCCCCTGTCATTTGGCAGAGGCTTTTGTCCAAAGCAACGTACAAATGTCTGTAATAAAGTTGTCTATGCCTGAAAAAATCTTAAAAAAAAAAAAAAGAACAGTCTGTAGTTTTTTTATTTATTTTTTATTTAAAGAAACAAGCTGAAGCTGCAAGCACATTCCTGATATCAAATACAATAAAAATGTGCGGTGTTGACAACAGTCTATTTGCAATACAAAAAAAAAAAAATGAAATGTTTAATATAATGTACACAAACATGGATCTCTAGGTGTGTGAGTGTGACACATTCTTTTAAGTAGTTTAAGCCTTGATTGTGTGACAATATTTTCAGACAAGGCTTAGTGTGAACGATAGACTATGTTTCGGAGCTACAATTACCAGAGCTGCTGAATCAGTGCATGACTCTCCATCTGCAGGTTCCCATATCTGGAAGTAAAAAACAATATATCAGTGAGCACTTCAAATTTGATTGACAGAACTAGAGCTGAACAAATTTGAACATAAATATTGAAGTTTGTAAAATATGTGTAGGCCAGGACACTGCAACATTTACTGTAATTTAAAATGCTTTGAACTTAAATTGCATGAACATTTTAGCCGTCAGTTCAATACCTCAATCTGACATTATGGTCATGGTATTTTCACAAAAGTCCCTGGCCACCTCACACAGCTTTAACTACACATTCATCCAAATAACTATTGTTACCCACGCCTTAGATTATTGTTAGCATGACTATTAATGATACAAGCAACAACAACAACGATAGTAATAAGCTGTAGCCGTCAGTTGCTTCCACTCTCGTTAGTGGTCTCCCCGTGTTAGCCGAAGCTAACAATACGCCGGCATTCTCCAGTTCACCTTCAAACCTGGGGTTACCTGGCCTAACCAAATAACACATTAAAAAGTACACGTAGCGACATTAAACACTATCATGTTCACTTACTTTCTAGTTCGTTTTCCTATTCGTAGTTTCTTCTCGTCGTCGTCGCCGTCTTCTTCTCCTCACACAGGTGCGTCGGCGTCGTCTTCTACTCACACAGGTGCATCGGCAAAAACAGTCCCCGGTAACCCACTTCCGTTGTGGCTTTTTTATTTGCATCACCGTTTTTATTTTTGCACCGACTTTTTTGCAGACTTTCTTTTATTTGCATCGCCTTTTTTATTTTTGCACCAGCTTTTTATTTTTTGCACACCAGCTTTTTTATTTTTGCAGCGCTTCTTTTATTTGCAGCGGTGGCGGTTCTCGGCCACCGTATTTTTCTAATGGTTGAATGGGGTCTTTCTGCCCCTCCCTCAACTCGGCTCATCTATCAAAAGCTCAAAGTCCTTATATCACTTTATCAATCAGCCAACTGTGACTCATTAATCTGTATAGGTCCTGCAGCTTTAAGTAAAGAGTCAAACCACAAGCAGACATGAGGCCTGTTTTCCTTCATCAAACCTGACAAACTAATTTAGTTCATCACCTGAAGTGAAACATCAGAGGAAACAGGAAGTCCTCATGAGATAGATGACAGTTCTGTTGATTTACTGCAGGGGGCAGCAGCAGACTGGTGAGCCTCATCAGGTGATGGAAGGTGTGTGGAGAGAGAGAGAGAGTCTAATGTTCACCTTAAGATTTGCCATAATCATTGTGTTGTAGCCAATTTGATGTGTGCTATAAAATGTTTGCTATATGATGTGTGCGTGTGCGTGGTAAGCTGTATTGTTGTGGCGGCTCCACTTGCGCACCTGAGGGCACATGAGGTAATTATTCACGTAGTCTACAAGGGAGAGTCACAGGTGAACGGTGATTGGGGAATTCGGAACTGGGAAGCCACACAGTTATTCAACCGTATGGTACTGGTGCGGATGTGGTCTTGGCTTGGTCCTGTTGTTTCTCAGTGTTTTTGTTTGTTTTACTTTACGAGCTGGAATCTTTATATCCGGTGCACCCGGTGTTGTAGGTAAAGCTTTCTTCAATCTAAAGCAAATTAAAATGTCAAACACATATCAAATGGAGGACCTCATTCTTGCATGGTGACGCGTTGGAAATGCCTCCAAATTCCCTCTAGTGGCCTCATTTTGTTGTAAACTGGCTACAAGCTTTGTTGAAAACTCTGCTCAATGTATGGATCACGCTGATTTGCGACGCGGAAGGACAGCGCTGCGTTCCGAGGATTCTATGCCAGCTGAAGCCAATCGATTCAACGCCGAAAAGTGAAAACAGTGGCGAAAGGTTTCATCAAGAATCTATAGCAGTGATAGCTGATATACAAGCAATGTATCAAGAGAAAGTGGCAAAACAGGATGAAGACTTTCTTCGTTTCCTGTGGTGGCCAAATGGTGAACTGACACAACATGTCACTGAATACAGAATGACTGTTCATCTGTAAGGTGCAATATCATCGCCCCGCTGTGCCAGTTTCGCCCTAAGAAACACTTTTTTTGCTGAGCGAGAGAGGTAGAGAGAGAGAGGTAGAGAGAGAGAGAGGGTGAGTTAAATCATGTTTTTAGCGCTTTCTTTTTCAAGCCGCTCACATTCCATTCACATCTTTTCCAGTCCCTGGACTCTCCTATCTGTCTCTCTTGCTCCTCTTGTAAAGATGCCTCTTTTTCCCTGGAGGCCGCCGGGTAACTGTGAGAAAGAGCATGAGGGCTACTTTGCAAACACAACACACTCTTGAACAGAAACTGACATCTCAACTCAACTCAAAGACGGCAGGAACTAGGATTCTCTCTCTCTCTCTCTCTCTCTCTCTCTCTCTCTCTCTCTCTCTCTCTCTCTCTCTCTCTCTCTCTCTCTCTCTCTCTCTCTCTCTCTCTCTCTCTCTCTCTCTCATTTAATTCCTAATATTCACTGTCTGTGATTGAAAGCAAGCGGTCGCACATGATTATAGAAATTAAAACATCTTTGATGATATATGATAATAAAATTGTTTGGAGAGAACAAACACATAATAAATTTAAAGAAATGGTGTATTCACACACTCAGTTTGGAGTTTGTCGCTCTCACCTCCACCTCAAACGTGCGCTCGCTGTCATCCAGAAAGATCACGCGCAGCCGTAGCTTAGTCTCCTTAGAGACCCGGGACTTGGTCGTGAGGCTCCCGAGTCTCCCGGTCCGTCGGAACTTGTCCCCCATCTCTGTCCTGCTGTGTCCCTCCTCTGCCTCTCAGGAAAAATGATTACAACCCATACAATCCAACTTCTTTAATGTTAATCTCCACAAACGCAGCGGCGCCACAGCCACCAGCCTCACGCGCTCATCATATCATCACCCCCATCTTCATCTTCATCTTCATCATCTCTTCGCCCCTCTGGAACACCGTCTGCCTCTGGAGCGCGCGCTCTCCACTCGCGTAACGGAAGGCTTACGTTATCTTCCAACACGAAGCCCGACCTATACTATACTATGCTATACCATATTATACCATACTATACTATACTATACAGTGTATTTTGCCATGTTATCGAACATGAACTACAACCTTATAATATGTCTGTTGTGACTCCGACTCTGTAGCATGAAGTAATTTAAACATTACTGTATGAAATCAGTGTGTTTGTGTGTGTGTGTGTGTGTGCGTGTATGTGTGTACTTGTGTCTGTGCGCGTATGTGTGTACTTGTGTCTGTGTGTGTGCGTGTGTGTGCATGTGTGTTCTCTCCATAGGAGGAGTGACCTGTCCAAAAGTAGGCTAGTGGTTCTATGCCTCAACTAGCCTCCAGCATGGACTCAGCACTTAGTGTGTGTGTGTGGTTGTGTTGTGTTGTGTTGTTGTGTTGTGCATGAAGCATGAGCATTCATTATTTGGATCTGACACGATTATTTTTCCCTATTATTCCATGAAAACCAACGTGAATGTGGTGAATTACCTTTAGAACTTGTAAGATTACATTTTATTAAGATTCAGCTTATTTATTGTATTTGTACCCTGTGGGCAGAATAGTGTTCTTCGTTTGTTTGTCCTGTTTCGGTTCTGCAGGCTTCCCCCCATCCATCATTAACCTTACGTACAGTTAATTTCCTTGCAGTTGACCTCCAGCTGTAACTAAGCAGGGCAAAGGCTGAGTTCCACTAACACACTCCAGTGCACACAAACTAGAACTGGTTAACTCCAAATGAGTTTAATTCCAAAGTTTAGACACGTGATTAGTTACACTGTAAACAATTAATCTGCTTGACCGTCTGACTGAAATCAACTGTTAGATTAACTGTTAGGTCCTAACAGTTAATCTTCTTGCAGTTGACTGATTGTCATTGTTTGTACCGTCATCCTAACAGTTAGGATGACGGTACAAACAATGACACCAAAACATCAATGCAAAACCATCACCATGGTTACATCTAATGAAGACATAGAAATCCACAAGTTTCACTTCATGGAGCTGTTATTGTGATTTCATCATCTGCTAAGCTTTGTGTTAGAGCCAAAATGCAGTTTATAAATGTTTGACTGATCTGTATTCAATAATTGAAGTTCTTAGGTGGAACAGTAATTTCCATGGTTTATTACCTTGTAGGTAATTGGGTGGAAAGTTTACAACATTTACATAATTTACAGGTTGATGTATTTACAAATTTTCAAACCACACTTTCATATTCTTCTTTATTCAAATGTTCTTCATTCTTTCCATCCAGGCATTCCTGCCATCTTTGTGGTCTCCTGCAGCTTTTCATCGATCTCCTCCAGCCTCTTCTCTGCTGACAGAGGATTCTTCGCCACCTATCAGACACACAAATGATCACTATAGTAAGTGTGTGTGTGTGTGTTGGTGTGTGTGGCAGGAGAACAACTCTCTCCATCCTCCACCTTAAAATAAGCTGCTAGTCTGGGCTGTTAGTCTTCTGCCTGACAATCCTAAAGTGAAGGTTTGAACTCTGTTACACCTCCACAAACACAACATGATGACTTCAAATGTATAGAAACCAAATAATAAATAAACTGGGGTTGGACCTCAGTGTTTGCTGCTTATGGCTTGATGTTCACTCAACTTTACTTTAGTAATCTCTCCACTAGTTTTGAGGATAATCAATCTATTTTGTAATAAGTGATTAACCGCATTAACAGGAAAACTTTGACAGTCAATAAGTCTGCAAATGAGTGTGTTTGTGTAAAATGCAGTGTAGTGCGTCACTACAAATGAATCATAAACTCACATAATGAGATCACATCACAACATGTTCAATGGATATGATGACGTCACTTACTTTGCATCTTCTGCGTAACGCCAAGTTAAGGAATACGCACAGGATCAGGACAGCAATGATCACGGTGGACACAATAATGGTATTGTGATCATTGTTGAACTTGAAGAAATGATCTAACATGATGAAACAGACAACAGACAAAAATCAATCAATCATTGAATGTCAGTTACACATGTGAGCTTCCCTTCTATGAACAGGATCAAAGCCTCTTGTAGGCTTGAACACTGGTGTCCATGATGCTTCAGTCAAAGTGGACACAGACATCATGACCCCCTCACATGTGGACACAGTCAGTCTAAACTGTATTTGTCGATGGTGAAATGAGTCAACCAGTCACTTAATGAGGACACGACTGAGATCCTGAGAGGTCATTAGAAGTTCAAATGTAAAGCTGAGGACAGATTGACCAAATGTCCATCATAGCTGCTCATGGGTCAGAGACAAGGATCGGCTCGTTTAGAAGACGTGTCCTCACCTGAAACGTGTATCTGTGCCTCTCTGGTCTGGCTGGTTTTGTTCTCTTGTAGTTTACAGGTGAATGTGTTGCCGTGTTTGTTGTCCACAGTCACTGAGCTGCTGACATTATAGAGACCATCAGGACCTCTGAGCGTCTCTGTAGGTCCAGCAGAGACGATGTTTCTCTCAGCGTCCAGCCACAGCACCTCAGGCTCTGGATACCAGCCTGCAGATTCACACTCTAACATCACTGCATCATTGGGTTTACTGATCTTTATCACAGGGGACGACGCTGAGCCTGAGGATGAGGAGAGAGGAGGAACCACAGTGATGTTCTTACACTCACATGTCCATGTGTCCTCAGATCATAAATATTAATAAACAAATGCAAACCAATCATGAACATGTTTCTACTTACCAACAGTCAGCTCAGAGTAACAGCGTCTATGCACGGTGGAAACAAAGCATCTGTATGTTCCTTCATCAGAGAGTTTCACATTGGAGAGTTTCAGTGAAACATTTCCGTGCTTCAGTTCCTCCCTGAACAGTGACGTTCTTCCTCTGTATGCTGGGATTTGATAGTCCAGAAGCTCCAAACCATTACGCCATATGTGTATAACCTCTGACCTCAGATCAGGTCTCGTCCACTCTACAATCGTGCCAAATGCATCAGCAGGAGGTTCCAGGTGACATGGCAGAATGATGTCATCACCAAGCGCTGCTGCTATTGGCTGAGGCGCATCAATCACCTGAGACTGAACTGGAAACACACAAGTAACTTCTAACTCCTAAGTTGATCTCACTCAGTTTTACATTACATTACGATCATTTAGCAGACGCTTTTATCCAAAGCGACTTACATTACATTACCACCCTACGCAGAGGGGGGAGCAACTGGGGGTTCGGTGCCTTGCTCAGGGGCACCTCGGCAGGGACTCGAACCAGCAACCCTCCGGTTCTTAGGCGGAAACTCTAGCCACTAAGCCACGGCAACTCCTCTTGCATTCATACTTTTCTTTTTGTTTGCTGTCACTATTTACCCCAAATCTTCTCTTCTTGTTTAACAACATTGTTTGTGGTCTGTACACTCGCAAAGAATGTGAGGAAATGTGTGTGTTAATCAAGAATTAAATCAGATCCATTGTTGTACAGCAAAGGTCTTTCCTACATGTTTCCCACCAGGGGGCATTAGTGAGCTCAGAGTGAAAACGAGTCATGTACATTTTATTTGTATATAGCTCAATACCACATACAGAGCTCTCTAGGAAGATGAGGAAAAACTCCAGAGAAACCTTCATGTATAAAGAGAGTGTGTAAAGAGGTTGCCGGTTCCTGTCCTCACTTCCCCTGCAGCGACTCTACAGGATATCATTGGCAGACAAACACTCACATAACGCACAAATTGACACTTCCTTGGTTAGATGTATATTTGTGCACCTAACATACTGTGGCTAACATGACTGCTAACCAGCTAGCTCAATAGGCAGGGCAGAGGTGTGTGTGTGTGAGTAAAATGTTTTTGATGAAATTCTTCAATCTAAATATAAATGGTCCTTATCAACTGAAAAAATAATAACAGGCTGATTAAGGGGACTTCCAGGCTCCCTGAAATAAAGACCATCAGACAAAGAGGGAGGGAAGACAGGGGGCGCTAAAACTCACATATATTGATGAATATTGGTCAATTAATTCGGCATCCAGACTTTACTGTCCAGAATCTATACACTCAGTTAAAGGTGATTTGTTATGAACTAACATGAAATCTGCATCACTTCACCTCAAAGTACTGCAGAGCTGCTGTACGTCTGGTATAAGTATGAATGTACCTCTGCTCAGGTGACTTTGGAGATGAAAGCTGGCAGTGAATATCCAAAGCAGAACAAACAACATCCTGAAGATCTGAGAAATGAAAAACAAAACTTCTTTATTGGCTTCACATCAATTATAAAATAAGTATTTAGGACAATAACAATGACAGTTAAAGGTTGAGGTGATGGCATTCATCAGACACACTGCACCATATTCAGCCTCATGCCTTTACTTTGTTCTTACTGTAATCAAGTTCATACATGGACATAATCAATAGGATTGTGTCTCATTAATGAGGTCCTAAAACAAGTTAGCATTAGCATTTGGAAATTAAGCTCCACATCTTCCAGTTAAGTTTGATTATCATATAAAGCAGGGGTGTCAAACTCAAATACTCAGTGGGCCAAAATAAAAAACTTGGACTCAGTCGTGGGCCAGACTCCATATCTCTTGAAAATAGGACTACAATTGTGTTTGTTTCCCCTTCTCTCCGGATATATAATGATTAAGTTTTTCATATGGAAACATACTTAAGTTTAGCTTAAACATTAAGTCTGGAACAAGCACAGCTTATTATTAACACATGAGAAACAGATTTTTTTTAAATAAGAGTGACATTAATTTCTTATTCTTATCTAAATAAATAAAAGAAAATAATTATTATGCCTCTCTCTATCTGTAACCTTTCAAGTTCATTTTCAATGCAAACCTTTTTTTCACAGAACAACTGAACAACCCAAATAAAATAATAATTTCCCTCAATGAAAATCCATCAATTCAACTATTCTAGGTCAGGCAAGACAGAAGTGCAGAAAGAAAGGCTCAGTTTGCTAAACTCTGATTTCCTCTGACGCACATAGATCTGTGCTGCCGAACAAAGAGAGCGTTTGAGCAGCTTGGGGACGGAGTTGTTGGGGAATTGTGTCTGGTATGAAACGAGGAAACAGAGTCATACTTTGACTTGAGCGTGTCACTACACATACTGGAGTTCAATCAGCTCCATTTGGAGGTTGGTTGATGCGCGTTCCACGTCAAATGCAAACTAATTACTAAGCACTCCAAACCTACATTTCTGGGTTTCAAAGTCGGCAAATCGTAAACTCGCCGCTGAGTACGTAGATTTTTTGAGCAAACTGTGCACTTGGCAACACGGAGGTAGAGACCTGCTCTTTCATGGTTTGGCGGCACGGAAATGGTCCGAGTTCCCGTGCAGCGTCCTACTCTCCCACAGGCAAAACTTAGTTTGAAGAGCGCTCACCGCAGCGTACATGTCTGCGATGACGCGGTCCCGCCCCTGAAGCTGCAGGTTGAACAAATCGAGTTGGCTCGTGATGTCACAGGGAACGCACTCGCAAAGCATTTTGGGATGTGTAGTATTAGCGGTGCATGCGCTAAACAAGGCGGGCGCTCTAGCAGACATTTGACATTATCTCGCAGGCCAAATATAATTGCACATTGGCCTGAGTTTGACACCCCTGATTTAAAGTGTGTATATTTGTGTGTGTGTGTGTGTGTATATGTGTGTGTGTGTGTCTGTGTGTGTTAAAATTCACCTTCAAACGACCACAACTCGCTTGTGTTTATTAACGAGGCTTAACTTCCTCCTCGTGAATAAAATGGGGGAAGTCACCTAAACGCAGAGAAACAAAACTCAGTCTTATCATCTGATCAGCTTTAAAATAGAAGCGATCAGCTTGTAAATGTCTGCGAAGTACAGTAATTTTGTAATCACAAAAATTAAAATGAATCTTGTCCCATATGAAACTTAAATAACCATTAAAGCTGCACAAAGAGTGGTGTTGAAACGAGTCCCTAGGCGGAAGTAAAGAGCTACATTAGATCGTGTTTGTAATATAAACTCATAAACTCCACCACTAAGAAGTGAACGTAAAAATCTAACAGATGTATAATAACTCATTACGCGTGACGCTGTGATATTAATTCACTTGAATAATAAAGATTTCCTACCTGAACATGTTGAAAAAGTCGACGCAAACAACACTTTCACTTTCACATGTAGCAGCTGCCGCACTTCACAAGACATTTAGGGGTGGGGGGGAGGCGGAGCTGGGAACACGTAAGTTACTTCTAACTCGTCATACATTCATACTCCTCCTTTTGTTTTCTGCCCCTGTTTACCAAAACACGTATCTCCCTTTTCTACAACATTGTTTGTGGCCTGTACACAAAAAATGTAAATGCTTCCACCTACTGGACTGGAATCGCCCTCACAACACTTCCTCATACGCCACGAAAAGTCGATGACTTGTGTCATTTTCCCAGGATAGATAGATAGATAGATAGATATATAGATGTCTGTACAATCCTACACAACAGTGGTTCTCAAACTTTTTACATCGCGTACCACCTCAGAAAATATTTGGCTCTCCAAGTACCATCACTATGGCCGATGTTAAAATACAGTTGATTGTTAATGTTGATGTTAATTTGGCCTTTGTCAGTCACAGCCACATTGTACAAATTGGTACTAAAACTCTCATATGAACAACTCTCCTATATGGGGCAGTCCCTCCCTCCCTCCCTACACACACACACAAACACACACGAACATTAATAACAACTGCATTTCATTCACAAACACGCATACATACAAACACAAACACACAGCATGTGAGAACATAAATCAAAAACACAACCAACTGTACTTCAAAGCATTTTGGCAACTATGTATAACTCATATAGGCCTGACAGAACAGGAAGTCCTCCTAAGCTGCACCATCATGCTCATATCTGACATAAACAAGCAAATTGGCCAAACCTGCATCATCTCGTCAAGTTCGATGTGGACTGTGGACTGCCTCAGTTCATCACGTTTGCGTACACAAAACTCCACTGGTTTGTCTTTCAGCATTGTGTGTTTTGTTGTAAGATGCCGTTTGAGATGCGATGGTTTCACGGACTCATTGCTGAGATCATCACTACATACACACACACACACACACACACACACACACACATACACACTGTTGCTTTGGCTCGTCCTCCGTCCCGCTCCAGCTGAATCCCAGGTTGATATAACTCGGGTCATTTTTCTGTACTGTTTTGCGCTTTTTGCAGCCAGCTCCCGGTGCTGTGGACACTTCACACTGATTATGTTGCTGCTAACGTTCGCACTCCGTTCACCGTCGTTCAGGCTGTTTCAAATATCCTCCTCCTGATCCGCAGACTTCGTCCTTTTAGTTCCCCTCTGGAGCCACGACTGAAGTGGATTTGGACTGCTCATACTCCCCCCTCCCCTATCTCCGCTTACCATCTTGCCATCACAGTTAGGTTTAGCCTGTAGTAGTCAGCTAACAGTTGACGTTTGCACGCAGCGCCACTATAGGTAAGGGGTAGTAGTGTGCCGTGTGCAAACAAAAGGAAATATCCTTGTTTTTGTAATTTAACTTTGGACCCTAACAGGGATTTGTAGAATTCTAAACAACGAAAGTTTCCTTTAATTGTTTGTGTGATTTAGAGGCTCATTCCATATAATAAGTGCATTTCAAGGTAAGTGTATCGATCAAATGATGTCACCATTCTCCATGACACCACACACACCTTATGCCACTGAGCCTACATTTGTTTTGGAATAAAGCAGGTAAAGATGTATTTCTTTAAGCAAAGGTCTAAGTAGTATTACCTCTTCATAACAGTAATGTTATAGATACAACCAAAGGAATGTAACACACACGCGTGCACACACATGCACACACACGCACGCACACACACACACACACACACACACACACACACACACACACACACACACACACACACGTTTCACTTATGTGTTTTTGTTTTTAGTTACCTGCAAAGCAGCTTCTTAAGAGAAGAAGGGAAGTCGTGAGAAGAAAATTCGAGGCATCGAGGGATCTGAGTGTAAATTTCCAGGACAGATCAGACTTCAGAGGAAACATCCTGGAAGTCTAAAATTCCATCCAAACCAAAACGCTGTGAAGTCAGGAACAATATAAATGAACTAAACTAAAGTACAATTATCAGCAGCAGCTAAATGATTTTACTGAAGTGTTTTTCTGATGGTGGACTTGAGTCTTTCTGCACCTCCTTCAACTCTGCTCATCTATCAAAAGCTCAAAGTCCTTCTATCACTTTATCAATCAGCCAACTGTAACTCATTCATCTGTATAGGTCCTGCAGCTTTAAGTAAAGAGTTACAATCTGTTCTTCTCTCCAAACTAAATATGTAGTGCAGACGTGAGGCTTGTTTTCCTTCATCAGACCTGACAAACTAATTCAGTTCATCACCTGAAGTGAAACATCAGAGGAAACAGGAAGTCCTCATGAGATAGATGACAGTTCTGTTGATTTACTGCAGGGGGCAGCAGCAGACTGGTGAGCCTCTTCAGGTGATGGAAGGTGTGTGTAGAGAGGGACATTGGATTTGTACAACAATGTAGCCTTTTGTACAATGTATGAATATTAATGTATGATGATCTATAATTCTGAAAAAATGATATATATTAAATGTATATATTGTTTGATAATCAGCATCAGGTAAGCCCTAACTTTGACAACGTGCCTTTGAGCAAGGAGCCTTTGAACCGTCACAGACAAAATGCTGAAACAAAGACGCAGTGTTTTTCTCAAGACGTGCAAAAGAGCTCAAAGTTAAAGAAGTTTGACCTCTGTTTGTGTCTGAAATGAAGGTCAAAGCTGCTGCAGCACCTCAAACACACCACAGGAAGAGGAGGATCTCCAGCTTTATATTGACCTGTCAGTCAAAGACCTGTCAGCCGACAACCAGACAGCATGGAGGTCCCGGCTCTGTGCATCAGCCTGCTTGAGTCGCTTCTCTTTATCTTGCTTTGTCACGGCTCCTTTAAGATGTGTGAGGTTTATACAGGTGCAACAGAAGCCTGTTGGTTCAATGCTCCTTCACTTAAAGACCTAACTGCTTTGATTGACTGATACTGTATACGGACACAAAAATATGTTGGTCAGAGACTCCAGAGAAGCCTTCAGAGAAACTCCAGAGAAACCTTCATGTATAAAGAGAGTGTGTCAAAAGATTTCCGGTTCCTGTCATCACTTCCCCTGCAGCGACTCTACTGGATATCAATGGTAGACAAACACTTTATTGGTTAGATGTATATTTGTGCAGCTAACATACTGTGGACACCAAGACAAAGAGAGTGTTAAAGAAGACCATTTAACAACAACATTTATGAGAAATACAAAAATATAAAGAACACAAACACATTAACAGAGTTGTAAGATTGTCGATTGTCTCCGTCAAGATTCTGAGACGATCATCAGATTCTAAAAATATAATCCATTTCATAAACATACATTTGCATACACATATACATTAACATTCATGACAGCACTCGTCCAAAGAAGACCTCCTCCTCCACATCAGAACACAGAACATTCTAATGACACCACAAGTCTCTGTAAGTTGAACTCAAGCTTCAGATGAACGCATCATGAAAATTCAGAATGTCACAATAGACTAGATTTTCATGTTACTGACAAAACCGCAATTAAAACCAAATGCAGTCAAACAACTTATAAAAATAAATAAAATATTTGTGTTCAGCACGATCAAAAGCTTTTTCTTGATCGATCGATACCAGATCAGGAGTCAGAACAAACAACATCCATGACATCCAGCTATGGGGAAAAACAATCAAACCAAACAACTAAACACACAACACAACCCGAAAAAATGGAAAGAGGATAAACAAAAAACAAACAAAAGAAAAAAAAACTAAGAAAGCTTACTTACACTCTCACTACTCTGAAAGTGAGAGAGTCTCTTTTTCTTCCTCAGCTCCTTTCCTCCCCAGTTCCTGCTGAGTCTCATTAAGTTTTTTCTCCACCTGGAGGAGGAAGATTAAACCATGTTGAGCTGATGTTCTTCTCATGTTGTTGTCATGTTTTTGTTTCTTTACCTCTCTGAGTTCTTAATTAATTCCCTCCAGGATGTCGCTGGTAACCTCTCGAAAGTCGGTCTGCCCCTATCAGACACACAGATGATCAATACAGGATGTGTCTCTGTTCAAATGTCTCCTTCCTGTCATCATAAGGGAGAACATTTGCCTCTGTTGGTTTTGGACCTGTGGGTGGTTCTGGTTTTGGTCTGAAAAGGACTTGAGTCTTCCTGCTCTCAGAGGAAAGACTCAATTTATCTGACAGAAACTGAAACAAATCAGATGAACACCATGTGGAGAAAAGGATCAAACATTTAAACATCGAGGTGAAGAGAAGAAACCTCTGTGTCCTTCATCTGCAGCAATCTGAGCCTTGTGTGGTCAATATACACAAGAGAGGGCTGTGTTTGAGTGTGTGTGCATGTGCGTGTGCGTGTGCGTGTGCGTGTGCGTGGCAGGAGAACAACTCTCTCCATCCTGCACCTTAAAATAAGCTGCTAGTCTGGTCTGTTGGTGTTCTGCCTCTCAATCCTAAAGTGAAGGTTTGAACTCTGTTACACCTCCACGAACACAACATGATGACTTTAAATGTAAAGAAACCAAATTATGAGTAAACTGTGGTTGGACTTCAGTGTTTGCTGCTTATGGCTTGATGTTCACTCAACTTTACTTTATTAATCTCTCCATTAGTTTTGAGGATAATCAATCTATTTTGTAATAAGTGATTAACCGCATTAACAGGAAAACTTTGACAGTCAATAAGTCTGCAAATGAGTGTGTTTGTGTAAAATGCAGTGTAGTGCGTCACTACAAATGAATCATAAACTCACATAATGAGATCACATCACAACATGTTCAATGGATATGATGACGTCACTTACTTTGCATCTTCTGCGTAACGCCAAGTTAAGGAATACGGTGAACACGATCAGGACAGCAATGATCACGGTGGACACAATAATGGTATTGTGATCATTGTTGAACTTGAAGAAATGATCTAACATGATGAAACAGACAACAGACAAAAATCAATCAATCATTGAATGTCAGTTACACATGTGAGCTTCCCTTCTATGAACAGGATCAAAGCCTCTTGTAGGCTTGAACACTGGTGTCCATGATGCTTCAGTCAAAGTGGACACAGACATCATGACCCCCTCACATGTGGACACAGTCAGTCTAAACTGTATTTGTCGATGGTGAAATGAGTCAACCAGTCACTTAATGAGGACAGGGCTGAGTTCCTGAGAGGTCTTTAGAAGTTCAAATGTAAAGCTGAGGACAGATTGACCAAATGTCCATCATAGCTGCTCATGGATCAAGACAAGGATCGGCTCATTTAGAGAACGTGTCCTCACCTGAAACGTGTATCTGTGCCTCTCTGGTCTGGCTGGTTTTGGTCTCTTGTACTTTACAGGTGAATGTGTTGCCGTGTTTGTTGTCCACAGTCACTGAGCTGCTGACATTATAGAGACCATCAGGACCTCTGAGCGTCTCTGTAGGTCCAGCAGAGACGATGTTTCCTTCAGCGTCCAGCCAACGCACCTCAGGCTCTGGATACCAGCCTGCAGATTCACACTCTAACATCACTGCATCATTGGATTTACTGATCTTTATCACAGGGGACGACGCTGAGCCTGAGGATGAGGAGAGAGGAGGAACCACAGTGATGTTCTTACACTCACATGTCCATGTGTCCTCAGATCATAAATATTAATAAACAAATGCAAACCAATCATGAACATGTTTCTACTTACCAACAGTCAGCTCAGAGTAACAGCGTCTATGCACGGTGGAAACAAAGCATCTGTATCTTCCTTCATCAGAGAGTTTCACATTGGAGAGTTTCAGTGAAACATTTCCGTGCTTCAGTTCCTCCCTGAACAGTGACGTTCTTCCTCTGTATGCTGGGATTTGATAGTCCAGAAGCTCCAAACCATTACGCCATATGTGTATAACCTCTGACCTCAGATCAGGTCTCGTCCACTCTACAATCGTGCCAAATGCATCAGCAGGAGGTTCCAGGTGACATGGCAGAATGATGTCATCACCAAGCGCTGCTGCTATTGGCTGAGGCGCATCAATCACCTGAGACTGAACTGGAAACACACAAGTAACTTCTAACTCCTCTTGCATTCATACTTTTCTTTTTGTTTTCTGTCACTGTTTACCCCAAATCTTCTCTTCTTGTTTAACAACATTGTTTGTGGTCTGTACACTCGCAAAGAATGTGAGGAAATGTGTGTGTTAATCAAGAATTAAATTAGATCCATTGTTTTACAGCAATGGTCTTTCCTACATGTTTCCCACCAGGGGGCATTAGTGAGCTCAGAGTGAAAACGAGTCATGTACATTTTATTTGTATATAGCTCAATACCACATACAGAGCTCTCTAGGGAGATGAGGAAAAACTCCAGAGAAACCTTCATGTATAAAGAGAGTGTGTAAAAAGATTGCCGATTCCAGTCCTCACTTCCCCTGCAGCGACTCTACAGGATATCATTGGCAGACAAACACTCACATAACGCACAAATTGACACTTCATTGGTTAGATGTATATTTATGCACCTAACATACTGTGGCTAACATGACTGCTAACCAGCTAGCTCAATAGGCAGGGCAGAGGTGTGTGTGTGTGAGTAAAATGTTTTTGATGAAATTCTTCAATCTAAATATAAATGGTCCTTATCAACTGAAAAAATAATAACAGGCTGATTAAGGGGACTTCCAGGCTCCCTGAAATAAAGACCATCAGACAAAGAGGGAGGGAAGACAGGGGGCGCTAAAACTCACATATATTGATGTATATTGGTCAATTAACTCGGCATCCAGACTTTACTGTCTAGAATCTATACACTCAGTTAAAGGTGATTTGTTATGAACTAACATGAAATCTGCATCACTTCACCTCAAAGTACTGCAGAGCTGCTGTACGTCTGGTATAAGTATGAATGTACCTCTGCTCAGGTGACTTTGGAGATGAAAGCTGGCAGCGAATACCCAAAGCAGAACAGACAACATCCAGAAGATCTGAAAAATGAAGAACAAAAAGTCTTTATTGGCTTCACATCAATTATAAAATAAGTTTTTAGGACAATAACAATGACAGTTAAAGGTTGAGGTGATGGCATTCATCAGACACACTGCACCATATTCAGCCTCATGCCTTTACTTTGTTCTCACTGTAATCAAGTTCATACATGGACATAATCAATAGGGTTGTGTCTCATTAATGAGGTCCTAAAAACAAGTTAGCATTAGCATTTGGAAATTAAGCTCCACATCTTCCAGTTAAGTTAAGGTAAGTTTGATTATCATATAAAGCAGGGGTGTCAAACTCAAATACTCAGTGGGCCAAAATAAAAAACTGGGATTCAGTCGTGGGCCAGACTCCATATCTCTTGAAAATAGGACTACAATTGTGTTTGTTTTCCCTTCTCTCCGGATATATAATGATTAACTTTTTCATATGGAAACATACTTAAGTTTAGCTTAAACATTAGGTCTGGAACAAGCACAGCTTACTATTAACACATGAGAAACCGATTTTCAAATAAGAGTGACATTCATTTCTTATTCTTATCTAAATAAATAAAAGAAAATAATTATTATGCCTCTCTCTATCTGTAACCTTTCAAGTTCATTTTCAATGGAAACCTTTTTTTCACAGAACAACAGAACAACCCAAATAAAATTATAATTTCCCTCAATGAAAATCCATCAATTCAACTATTCTAGGTCAGGCAAGACAAAAGTGCAGAAAGAAAGGCTCAGTTTGCTAAACTCTGATTTCCTCTGACGCACATAGATCTGTGCTGCCGAACATAGAGAGCGTTTGAGCAGCTTGGGGACGGAGTTGTTGGGGAATTGTGTCTGGGATGAAACGAAGAAACAGAGTCATACTTTGACTTGAGCGTGTCACTACACACACTGGAGTTCAATCAGCTGCATTTGGAGGTTGGTTGATGCGCGTTCCACGTCAAATGCAAACTAATTACTAAGCACTCCAAACCTACATTTCTGGGTTTCAAAGTCGGCAAATCGTAAACTCGCCGCTGAGTACGTAGATTTGTTGAGCAAACTGTGCACTTGGCAACACGGAGGTAGAGACCTGCTCTTTCATGGTTTGGCGGCACGGAAAATGGTCCGAGTTCCCGTGCAGCATCCTACTCTCCCACAGGCAAAACTTAGTTTGAAGAGCGCTCACCGCAGCGTACATGTCTGCGATGACGCGGTCCCGCCCCTGAAGCTGCAGGTTGAACAAATCGAGTTGGCTCGTGATGTCACAGGGAACGCACTCGCAAAGCATTTTGGGATGTGTAGTATTAGCGGTGCATGCGCTAAACAAGGCGGGCGCTCTAGCAGACATTTGATATTATCTCGCAGGCCAAATATAATTGCACATTGGCCTGAGTTTGACACCCCTGTTTTAAAGTGTGTATATGTGTGTGTGTGTGTGTGTATATGTGTGTGTGGGTGTGTCTGTGTGTGTGTGTGTGTGTGTGTGTGTGCGCGCGCGCGCGCGTGTGTGTGCGCATGTGTGTGTGTGTGTGCATATGTATGTGTGTTTGTGTGTGTGTGTGTGTGTTAAAATTCACCTTCAAACGACCACAACTCGCCCGTTGTGTTTATTTACGAGGCTTAACTTCCTCCTCGTGAATAAAATGGGTAAGTCACCTGAGCGCAGAGAAACAAAACTCAGTCTTATCATCTGATCAGCTTTAAAATAGAAGCGATCAGCTTGTACAAACTCCGAATTACAGTAATATTGTAATCACACAAATAAAATGTATCTTGCCACACGATATGAAACTTAAATAACCATTACAGCTGCACAAAGAGTGCTGTTGAAACGAGACCAGAGGCGGAAGTAAAGAGCTACATTAGATCGTGTTTGTAATATAAAGTTATAAACTCCACCACTAAGAAGTGAACGTAAAAATCTAACAGATGTATAATAACTCATTACGCGTGACGCTGTGATATTAATTCACTTAAATAATAAAGATTTCCTACCTGAACACCTTGAAAAAGTCAACACAAACAAGTTCAAACACATTCACTTTCACAATCGGCAGCCTGCAGAACTACCAAGACATTTAGGGGCGGGGGTTAAAATACAGTAGCGTAGGCCGAGCCTATTCAGCTGCTATGCAAAATACACACAGGAAGCACATTTATTCCTCATAAGAGGGAGGCAGTGGCTCAGTGGGTAGTGCCGAGGTGCCCCTGAGCAAGGCACCGAACCCTCAATTGCTCCCCCCTCTGCGAAGGGTGGTAATGTAATGTAAGTCGCTTTGGATAAAAGCGTCTGCCAAGTGATCGTAATGTAATGTAATAAGAATATTAGACTAGAACTCTCATATGAACAACTCTCCTATATGGGGCAGTCCCTCCCTCCCACACACACACACACACACACACACACGAACATTAATAACAACTGCATTTCATTCACAAACACGCATACACACAAACACACAGCATGTGAGAACATAAATCAAAAACACAACCAACTGTACTTCAAACACACAGCATTCTGGCAACTATGTATAACTCATATAGGCCTGACAGAACAGGAAGTCCTCCTAAGCTGCACCATCATGCTCATATCTGACATAAACAAGCAAATTGGCCAAACCTGCAGCATCAGTAGTCTCGTCCAGTTCGATGGAATAATAGCGACTATTTTTAATGCGTTCAATCAGTGTCTTGCTGACGTCATCTGCTATGGCTCCTATTCTCCGCGACACTGTGTCATTTGAAAGTGGCACCAAATTTAACTGTTTGGCGATCTTCTCACGACACATAATGTGTATCATCTCTTTTGCTGATGGTAAACAAAGCTGTTCATCAATTGTGTGCGGCTTACCTGCCTTCGCTATGCGGAGGCTGGGCACGATAAGAAGCCTCCTGTGCTTAAACCACAGGTGCACCACGGAACTAAATTGCGCATGTGGACTGCCTCAGTTTATCACGTTTGCGTACACAAAACTCCACTGGTTTGTCTTTCAGCATTGTGTGTTTTGTTGTAAGATGCCGTTTGAGATGCAATGGTTTCACGGACTCATTGCTGAGATCATCACTACACACACACACACACACACACTGTGGCTTTGGCTCGTCCTCCGTCCCGCTCCAGCTGAATCCCAGGTTGATATAACTCGGGTCATTTTTCTGTACTGTTTTGCGCTTTTTGCAGCCAGCTCCCGGTGCTGTGGACACTTCACACTGATTATGTTGCTGCTAACGTTCGCACTCCGTTCACCGTCGTTCAGGCTGTTTAAAATATCCTCCTTCTGATCCGCAGACTTCGTCCTTTTAGTTCCCCTGTGAAGCCACGACTGAAGTGGATTTGGACTGCTCATACTCCCCCCTCCCCTATCTCCGCTTACCATCTTGCCATCACAGTTAGGTTTAGCCTGTAGTAGTCAGCTAACAGTTGACGTTTGCACGCAGCGCCACTATCGGTAAGGGGTAGTAGTGTGCCGTGTGCAAACAAAAGGAAATATCCTTGTTTTTGTAATTTAACTTTGGACCCTAACAGGGATTTGTATAATTTTAAACAACGAAAGTTTCCTTTAATTGTTTGTGTGATTTAGAGGCTCATTCCATATAATAAGTGCATTTCAAGGTAAGTGTATGGATCAAATGATGTCACCATTCTCCATGACACCACACACACCTTATGCCACTGAGCCTACATTTGTTTTGGAATAAAGCAGGTAAAGATGTATTTCTTTAAGCAAAGGTCTAAGTAGTATTACCTCTTCATAACAGTAATGTTATAGATACAACCAAAGGAATGTAACACACACGCGTGCACACACACGCACACACACACACACACACACACACACACGTTTCACTTATGTGTTTTTGTTTTTAGTTCCCTGCAAAGCAGCTTCTTAAGGGAAGGAGGGAAGTCGTGAGAAGAAAATTCGAGGCATCGAGGGATCTGAGTGTAAATTTCCAGGACAGATCAGACTTCAGAGGAAACATCCTGGAAGTCTAAAATTCCATCCAAACCAAAACGCTGTGAAGTCAGGAACAATATAAATGAACTAAACTAAAGTACAATTATCAGCAGCAGCTAAATGATTTTACTGAAGTGTTTTTCTGATGGTGGACTTGAGTCTTTCTGCACCTCCTTCAACTCTGCTCATCTATCAAAAGCTCAAAGTCCTTCTATCACTTTATCAATCAGCCAACTGTAACTCATTCATCTGTATAGGTCCTGCAGCTTTAAGTAAAGAGTTACAATCTGTTCTTCTCTCCAAACTAAATATGTAGTGCAGACATGAGGCTTGTTTTCCTTCATAAAACCTGACAAACTAATTCAGTTCATCACCTGAAGTGAAACATCAGAGGAAACAGGAAGTCCTCATTAGATAGATGACAGTTCTGTTGATTTACTGCAGGGGGCAGCAGCAGACTGGTGAGCCTCTTCAGGTGATGGAAGGTGTGTGTAGAGAGGGACATTGGATTTGTACAACAATGTAGCCTTTTGTACAATGTATGAATATTCATGTATGATGATCTATAATTCTGAAAAACGATATATATTTAATGTATATATTGTTTGATAATCAGCATCAGGTAAGCCCTAACTTTGACAACGTGCCTTTGAGCAAGGAGCCTTTGACCGTCACAGACAAAATGCTGAAACAAAGACGCAGTGTTTTCCCAAGACGTGCTAAAGAGCTCAAAGTTAAAGAAGTTTGACCTCTGTTTGTGTCTGAAATGAAGGTCAAAGCTGCTGCAGCACCTCAAACACACCACAGGAAGAGGAGAA
>NW_027466931.1:1335000-1337500 GCF_046128005.1 Genypterus blacodes
CTACAACGACATTTTTTACTTAGCTGGATTGAACTTCTCAAGAACAAAAAGCAGCTAAAGAAAATAAATTTTACAAGGCCTGAGCGTCGTTTGGGAATCCACAAGATATATGTTTAGCTTTTATTGTGGCGTCTCGTTTTTATCTTTGCACCGTTGAAGAAATGGCTCCATGGTTCTGAACGAGTCCATTTAAAGACCTACAGACCTGCTGAGTGAACAGCAAATATCGCTGGAATGTTACAGATTATTTAAAACAATGTCATTGATCTAGTTTGGACGTATTTTTGTGAAAGATTGGAGGCTAGCATAGGGATGTGCTCCTCTGTGTTGTTCGCCATTTTTGTTCACTTTCTTTCTGGTTTTGATTGTCGATGTGATTAAAGAAAATTGATTTGAACTCACGTAATCTGCGTCTGTTTTCCTCGTAGGAACAAACTAACGTCGATTTATGTTTGATTTCGATCTCATTATGGTGATTACATAATGTTTGAAAAATGTAAATATCGCTTGAATCGGAGAATGAGGTGAACTTTAGTACGTTCACACGCTGACATGCTGTGGATTGCGATTGCATCTGGTCGCTCGCGGTGATAAACAGTGTTCACAGGGTGAATGGGGAGCCTGGACTCGTTTCCTTAGCCGACGTGTGACAGACGGAACATTTAAGGCATGGATACGTAAAAAAATGAATAAATAAAGGAGGAGGAAGAGGAGGAAGAGGAGGAGGAATGTTTCCTGCCTGGTTAATGGGAGGTAATGGAGGTCTGATTGTAATGTGCAGAGATGATATCTGCTGGGAAAAAGCTCACAACTCAACACAACTTTCTTTCTTTCTTTCTTTCGTTCTTTCTTTCGTTCGTTCTTTCTTTCTTTCTTTCTTTCTTTCTTTCTTTCTTTCTTTCTTTCTTTCTTTCTTTCTTTCTTTCTCATTCCTCATTTTGACCCCTCCATTTTCTCCTCCTCTCCCTCACCCTCTCCTTCTCCATTTCTCCCTCCATTCCCCTCTTCTTTCTTCTCCTTCTCCCTCTCTCTTCCCCACTATCTTCCTCCCATTCATCCGTCATCCCTCCATCCCGGCATTACGGAGGGATGCGGGGATCCTCGACGGTTAATTACCTGCTTCAATTACATCCACTTACAGCTGAACTCGTCTCCATTTCACACCTCAGCCTCCCGAGGTTCAACACACACACACACACACACACACACACACACACACACACACACACACACACACAAACACACAAACTGAGTGCACGTCAGGTCATATCTGAGGCGTCTTATCAAATAAATTTTCTATATTTGAGATTATTCCAACCTTTACTTTCTGGAAACACGCGACAGGAGCTCATCAGTTTCTTCTTCTGCTGAACTTCTTTGCAGAATAAAAGCTCAGTATGTGTTTACTTATGACCCATGACCTTGATTCCTGTATGTTTTCATGGATCTCTATCCTATAGTAACTTCTTTCTCACATCTGTGGCAGCTCGTGGGATGTCGCCCCATAACGTGAACATTCCATCTTTAGGCCTAGAGACCTGCTAAGAAGGAATTGCACACAAAACACTCAGACGCACAATGAAAGTATTCACATGATGTCACATGTGCTTGCATGTGTGTTCAAATTGTTAAAAGCAAATATTTTCAGGCCCTCTAGATGCCGATGTTGTCCTTGTTGAATCCATGATTTGATAAAAATATAAAATCTTTTTTCCCTCTTGTTGACGTTGAAAACACTCGTTTAGCTTAGCTTTACATCGTGTCCGAAAACGAGCACAGAATGCCTTGGGAGGGAAGAGAGGATGAAGGGAGGTGAAAAGAAAGGAGAGGAGGAAAGTGGAAAGAGAGAACATAATTTAAAGAGCTTGATCTCATACACACACACACAGGATCCCCTTTTATCTTGTGCAACAGGCAGCGTGAGGAAATGAGACAAGTGTTTTTTGTCTGAGAGGGCAAAGCAGAAAAAAGGATTTGTCTGCAAATGCAGCTGTAGCAACAGGCTCCCTGTGTGTGTGTGTGTGTGTGTGTGTGTGTGTGTGTGTGTGTGTGTGTGTGTGTGTGTGTGGGCTAAATGAGATATTGAAAAAGAGACATCCCCATGTCTGTTCTTGACTGATGAGGGCTGAAAATAGGATTTGCCTTTGAAACAGAAGAGGACGGCTGTAAGCTGGTTAGGACGACCGAAGAGCCCATTTCACACTGAGGACAAAGACCATGAAGGCTCTCACTGTGACAACAACCCCCCATAAAACGCATGGAGATAGATCCCCAGGTTTGGTTGGTTTCTGATTGAAACAACACATTTTTCCTAGAAGGTCATGGGTTCAATTCCGCCTGGGAGTGAAACTTTCTGAAGCCTTGGTCAAGGCCAAAGGCAGGAGCATTGACCTGAATACACATTGTTTTGTTGGTCGCACAGAACAGCAAGTGATTCGAACCTTTCCGCTGTGAGGCAACAGTGCTAGGTTCGCAAGTCCCATGAATCAGAAAGAGGTTA
>NW_027466931.1:1342500-1347500 GCF_046128005.1 Genypterus blacodes
CTGTTACAATTTGTAGCATTTGTTAGCATCAATTCCCCTAATTCCTGTTTAAAATGTCCTCAGTTTGGATTTTTGTGTGATAACACGCTAATGTTACACGTTCAATTGTTTCAGTAACGTGTGGAGGTGTCATCGTGTAACATTGCAGAAACAACATGGTGTGTTTCCGTTCATGTTTTCGCAGTACTGATGATGCCGGAACCAATTGTTTGTATATCTGTGCAGTAAGGAACAATCGCAGCGTCACAATCTACAATATTTACCACCTTTCAAATGCAGCATTAGCCTGAGTGCAATGCTAGCTATTTGTAAAATTACCTTCTGTGCAGATTTTGCGTCTCCGCACGGCCATCCTGTGTAAATAAAGTCTTGTTGGGGACAACAGGAAACTTTTCTCCGCTGCAGTTGAGCTTTATGATGGCGGCTGAGCGTACGGGGGAGGGGTTTAATAAAGGTCTTACCTGGCACTGGTTTAGCCTTCCAGCCCGCGGTGGTTTAGTGCACTTACCTTGGGCGTGGCCTCGGACCAATAACTCACTCCAGCACCTAAACGACGCCTTTAGGACTCAATTATTCTCTACCTTTGTTGCGTCCCCGTTCGCTTGGCGAGGAACTTCAAGCCTCTGCGCCGTCGTCACCATGTGAACCCGTCCAAGTTTTGGCGTCGTAAATCTGCCCGCTTACCCTCGCCTCTTTTTTTTTTTTGCATTCGACAACTTCAAAGAGGATCAATCACTGACGCCTGAGAGGGGAATTAAAGCGCGGCGCTTTCAAGTCGGTGAGCAGCGGCAAAGTTTTTCGGGGCTAACGAAGCCGTTATCTATATGAGAAAAGTTAAGCTATACGTCGAAACGCGTATCTGAGGCGATCGCAATTTCAAAGAGTCAGTGGCGCTTATCCAATCACACAGCACGCCGTCTCCTCCTCTTTCTCCATCTCCCTCACTTTCATTTTATCTATACTTCTCACAAGTTCCCTCCCTCCTTCTTCTTCTTCTCCGTCATCTTTTTCAGCTGGTTTTCTCAGAATTACATCCATGTTCATCAAATCTCTCTCCCTCTCTCTCTCACTCTCTCTCTCTTTATCTCTGGTAAAAGTGTTGATCCTTTTCTTGCTCCAGAAACCTCAACATCATGCTCGCACGCTCTCTCTCTCTCACACACACACACACACACACACACACACACACACACACACACACACACACATTTTAATTAATACATAGATTTAAACCGTGATGCCTGTGTGGTGAAGTGATATACACCCCCCCTAGTTAAAAGTCTTTTTTATTGCTTAATCAATGTTGAAATTAATATGATTTAACTCCCGACCCCTCGTTACACATACACCCCCCACCCTACACACACACACATACACACATACACACACCATGTCTGCTGGGTTATTAATTATAACACTAATTAACCTACGACTAATGATTTGGCCTTCGTGTGTGTGTGTGTGTGTGTGTGTGTGTGTTTGGGAGAGAGAGAAATTCTATGAGAGCTTGCGTTCGCGCGTGTGTGTGTGTAAATATATGTTAATTTGATTCCCAGATATGATGGATTATGGGCCGTCGCCGTAGCGACAGTGGAACTTCTCTTCAAAGCTCAAGCTTCATTTCCGTAATACCGTTTGGCACCCGGATCAATAAAGTTTTCCCAGTCAATTTTACAAGCGCAGCCCGTGGTCCAAACGTCGCCATTCTTCCTCTGCCATCTTCCCGTCCCCCTGGAATCCTGTTCCCTGCCGGGGGGAGTGAAAGCTGCAGCAGCGCCACCTGGGGACACCAAGGCAAAACAGCTGCAGTTGGTTTTGATTTATTCGTCTGATTTTCCTTATTTAATGTTTACGTTTAAATCCCTTCCAGACTAACTTTGAGCACTTTGCTCAAGGGCATTATGAAAGCGGTTGCTGCATATTATCGAGCACTGAACAGGTACACCTTTGAGCTTTGGAGCTTTTAAGCTTCACAGGCTTCTTTTCTTCATGCTCCAGACTTCTGTTAAGTTTTTCATACCTGGGGTTTGAACCAGCAACCCAACACCCCTAAGCTCTTTTCTACTGTTTACTTTTGATGACACAGAAACATCACAGACTTGTAAATAACTTCTATCCTTCATTCATCCTCCTTTTCTTCAACCTCCTCTCCTTCCTTCCTTCCTTGCTTCCAAACCACACAATTATTCCTCTTGTCCTCCCTCCCAACTTCCTTTCCTTACATTCTTTCCTTCCTCTTTAACGTTTTTCCAAATCCTTCCTTCCCTCCTTTCGGTCCTTCCTTCTCTCCTCCCTTCACAACCCCTTCCATCCTTCCTTCCTTTGTAGCCTTATTTCCAATACCTGTCTCACTTCCTTCCTAACCCTATTCTTACTCCTTTCTACCTACTTTCCTATATCTTCTAACCTTACTTCCTTTCTAACCTTAATCCAATATCTACCTTACTTCTGATTCCTTCCTTTCTCCATTCTTTTCTCCATTCTCCCCATCCTATTCCCTTATATATTTGGTTCCTCCGCATTCTTCCCCTCCTCCCTCTTCCTTCCATCCTGCCTTAGTACATCTCCTTATGCTGTATCCTCTGTCCTTCGCCCTAAGACGAGGACTATTGATTTTACACACCTTGTTGAAATAGAGTCAACTGCACACACACACAACACTCTCTTTCTCTCTCTCTCCCTCTCTCTCTCTCTCTCTCTCTCTCTCTCTATTTATCTCTCCTTTTCTCTGACACACACACACACACACACACACACACACACACACACACACACACACACACACACACACACAGCGGTGCAGTGTGACAGCCAGGCTGACAATAGGTGGCTGTCACAGTGATTGATGGCACTGATTATACTTTAATAATGAAATAAACATTAAAAACACATTCGATGAAGCTCTTCATTAATGAAGCAACCACACCTTCTATCTATCTATCTATCTATCTATCTATCTATCTATCTATCTATCTATCTATCTATCCGCTTTCAAATCTAAAGTACTTTTCCCAGAACACCGTAGTTGTGATTCATTCCTCACATTCCCAATGCATGTTCAGTAGCTTGTAGATTACGGGAATTATCTCAAGCAGAGTGTCCGTCCAACAGTCTGCAATCACAGATTTCTATCGTTTTGTTTTGATTTTCTGCTCTTTGTGGTAACGGTTAGGCAGAGTTCCCATACATACACAGACCACCTCATTGGCCCAAGATGGGGTTGCAGGACACAAATCAGCTGTCAACCTCTGATGGAACAAGTGAGCCATTAGCCATTTGGTCCTCAAACGAAATCCAGTATACGTTTGAGAATTCATCAGCATCCTGCAAGGAAATATGTACAAGGTCTCACAAAGGTTCCAGAAGAAGAGAATAGCTACTCAAGGACAGGAACGACATTACGTGAAATGAAAGAAAGGTTTTTGAGTTACAGGAAAGGTTCTTTAGTTCCTGAAAATGTTCTTGAGCTCCTTAAAAGGTTCCTGTAGTGTGAAAAGTACAATTTTGGTCAAAACTAAACAAAGAGCTGAAGTCCTTTATGAGAGTTTTTTAAAAGACAACCCAATACATTAAGTTATGACCACAGGAAATGTCCTTGCTGTGAACACACACACGCACGCCCACACCCACACTCGACCCAGCAGGGGTGGGGGCTGGTTGACTTTCACAAAGGCGGCATAAAAACGCTAAAATGCAAAAAGTTTTTGGGGGGAGAACAGAGAGTGAAAGAAAGAAAAGGATTTCGGTAAAAACAGAAAGCAGGACACAACGATAACCGTCGGCAACCATCATCAATCAGAGTTTGAAGACATCGCTGCTGGCAAAGACGACAGGGAGAGGGAGAGAGAGAAAGAGAGAGAGAGAGAGAGAGAGGGGACACAGTTAGGATGAAGGGATGGAGAGAGAGGTAGATGAGGAGAACGAGAGTGATGATGATTTTAGCTCTTATGGTAAGGGTGTAGGGAGAGAGAGAAAGAGAGAGATGTGTTTTTGGCCTCTTTATCTGTTTTAAAAGAGGAATTAGGACAATGTCTAGTCACCTTCAGACCTCTGTTCTCTCTCTTTAAATCCCTCTTTCCTTTTATGTCACCCTCTCTTTTCTTTCCCTTTGTGTTATCCCTGTTCTTTCTTCCTTTCCTCTGTCTCCATTTCATACCTCTCTTCATTCCTCTTCTCCATCTTTACGTCCCTTCCATCCTTCATTCTTCTCTCCCTTTCTCTCTCTCTCTCTCTCTCTCTCTCTCTCTCTCTCTCTCTCTCTCTCTCTCTCCCCTCCGTCCTCCTCTAAACTCCGTTCTTTCTGGATGAGCAGGTTTTATGAGCGGTGTGATAAAGAGAAGGGGGGATGAAGGGCAGGGAGGGAAGGAGAGGTGGAGGACAGAGGGACAGAGGAAAAGGAGAGAAAGGGAGAGAGAGGAAGAAGGAGAAGAAGTGGATTCCTCAATGAGCTCGGCCTTTATCCGGCAGTTACACCAGACTGGAAATGGACCAAGAACATTTTTATGGCGTGGAAACGTTGGCACCTTCCTGCTTCAAGGTTTGTTCCTGATGCGGAACTTTTAAGCGAGCGTGACGCCACCTACAGGTTAATGGTTACCTTTTATTTGTCCGGGGCTACAGCGCCGCTCAGTGTACAGTGTGTCTGGGTTATGGTCTTTACGTCAGGGAACCCGGAAGCCCCCTTTGTCGATTTTTATAGGGATCATTTATACAAAGATCCAACAGCCCTTCCTAGAGGGGTAAAGGAACCCAATATAAGTACTAATCATCACTTTGAAATTAAATGCGATATAGTTCAATTTGAGTGACTCAACTTAGTGTGAGTAAAGTAACTATAACCGACTGTGATGAGACTTTTGAAGTTATTATGAGAAACCCAGAGAAAGTAGAGGCGGAAAGTGAAAGTTCCCACTGTGAAAGTCATGTCTCCTCTCCTACTTACTCCAGGATGTGTTTGTGTGTGTGTGTGTGTGTGTGTGTGTGTGTGTGTGTGTGTGTGT
>NW_027466931.1:1352500-1355000 GCF_046128005.1 Genypterus blacodes
TTCCTTCCTTTAATCCTCTCCACTTCTTTTCTCATCTGCTTGTTCCTTGTATCTTTCTTCATTCGAGCATCCTCCCTTCATTCCCGTCTTCCTCTTGCCTATCCCTCCATAATCCATCATGTTTCCTTTTCTTTCTTTCCATCGCCTTTTCTTTCATGCGCACGGTCAGAGTGTCAACAACAAGCATTCACGTCGCCACCAGAGCTCGCATGTGAGCTACTGGACACACACACGCACACACACACACACACACACACACACACACACACACACACACACACACTAAAATAAAAACTTCCCATTAGTGAATCAAGAAGCTCGTGAGAAAGTTTACAAAACCGCAAAAAGAGAGATTGACCGATACCCCCTAAACACACACACACACACACACACACACACACACACGCACACACACACACACACACACACACACACACACACACACACAGACACACACACACACACACACATATCAATGGGCTGGAAAGAATTCCGCCTCTATCCTTCTAACCAATCATATCCTTTGTGCTGCTGGGAGTCTCCTCTGATTGGTGTAACCGGCTGTCAGTCCTGCGTGAGGGAGGCGGTGCCAGGGCGCGGGCTGACCTGTAGTCTGATCCAGTGTGATTCACTCACAGTCCGGACAGTCCGCTTACCGCAACTCGACAACAGCACGCGGAGCCACTGCTGGAACGGGAAGAGGAAAAAGGAGGAAAAGTGAGACAGGAAGAGAAAAAGTGAAAGGAAAAGAAGGAGGAGAGGACGCACAAGTGTTTTCCCACAGGAGAGAAAGTGTGTGAAAAGGAGAGAGAGAGAGAGAGAGAGAGAGTGTGTGCGTGTGCCACTCTCCACTTCTTCCTCCACCGGCTCCATGTCGCTCCCTGGATCGCCTCCGCTCCTCTCGCCGGGCTCGGGCGCTCCACCTGCGGCTGCGCTCTACCGCCCGGCCCCGGACTCGCTCCACACCTCCGCCGCCACCACGGGCACCTCCAGCCCAGCGCACACTAACTCCAACTCCCACACTCACTCCCACCCGCACTCCCTCTCTCCTTCCCCGCGGCTCACCAGCAGCATGCTCAGCGCCTTCCTGCCCGGACCTGGTGGCGCGTTGGTCGGCTTGGGCAACGGCGGCACCGCCTCGCTCGTGTCCGGAGGCGGCGGCGCTCTGGGCACGCTAGCGGGACTCGGTTCCCTGAACGCGGCCGGTCTGACCCCCGGTTCCCCCGGCTTGACACAAAGCTCGTCTAACCCGGGGCTGAGCAGCGAGTGCAAGCTGGTGGAAGTGCACGGCGTGAAGGTGGCGAGCTTCAGTGTGGACGGCCAGGAGCTCATCTGCCTGCCGCAGGTGTTCGACCTCTTCCTGAAGCACCTGGTCGGCGGGCTGCACACCGTCTACACCAAGCTGAAGAGGCTGGACATCACGCCCGTGGTGTGCACCGTGGAGCAGGTGCGCGTCCTGCGGGGGCTCGGTGCCATCCAGCCCGGCGTGAACCGCTGCAAGCTGATCTCCAGGATGGACTTCGAGACGCTGTACCAGGACTGCACCAGCGCCAGGTAAGAGGCTCCTTATGTCCAAGAGTTCCAGAACTTTCCCCCTCAAATTCCTTTCATTTCGCTCAAGCAGGCTTTGAGCGACTTCACGATGTTCCAACACTTACAGAAAGTTGTTTATGCTGCAGAAAAGTGACATTAAATTCGGCTCATTTAATATTCTTACAGTTAAATGCGTCAAAATCTTCATAATATTCCTTTAATGTTAATACGTCACTTAAATGTCCCAGCTTAAACTTTATGCTGCCCCTGTTGGTATTTCGGTAAAATATCCCCAATATTGGAACAAGGTGATTGTGTGTGTATACGTGTGTGTCAATCACGCGTTTCTATTGTCAAACTCCAATAAATCCTACAGCGTTTTGTGTGTATTAAGATGACAAATTAGAGTGTTATGGGCACTTAAAGGAGCACGTGTGCCGGCCAGTAAAGAGCATCTATGAAGCTGTATTGATCGACTAAAATGTCTGATTTACGAGAGTTAAAGTGGATCCAAATCAATATAATATCCCTTTAAAATCACTTTATAGATACTTTAGGTATCTGATCTCCAACTTCATGCTGCTCTTGTTGTACTTTGAATGTTTTCTAATACAATATTCCTATTATTGAGATGTTTGGAGCAGTCAGTATCACAGTGGATCATGCTGCAGATTACCTGCATATTCTCACTTGTAACCTAGAGCACATGAATCTAATAAACACTTAAACGGGTAAAGACCAGTTGTGACGTGGTATTTCATAATGATATCCATAAAAAATCAGAGGTTTGGTTGCTTAAGTGGAACTAAATATGAGCAATATTCCTTTAAATCCAGCATATAGTGAGTTTAGGTGTCCGATCTCAAACTTTTCTTTACTAACATTCGGTTTAACACTTAATATTCCTTTAAATATGACAGTTGGCGGTGCTAATTTCCCAGGATTGTGCTATAATGTTCCCATGGCT